>NC_085138.1:387488848-387592551 GCF_035046485.1 Aedes albopictus
ACGAACACGTCGGAGCCCTGTACGAATGGAATACTGAAAGAATGGTGTAGATCCGTTGGCCCTTTCCCGAGCCTATTCGTGACATACAAACACCATTCCATTTTGATTTATATAGATAGATAGATATCTGCAAGGCTTCCTTCAGGTATTCCTCCAATTTTCTCTCGGAAGATTGTCAGACGTTTCTGCAGAAATTATTTAACATTCGTTCTGGAATTTATCAAAGCTTTTCTGGAATTCTTCCATAGGTTTCTTCAAAGATTTTCACCAGTACCTTCAGTATTTTCTGTAAATATGTAAGAAATATTCCAAAGATTAATTCCAGAATCCCTTCGAGGATTTTCTTTACAAACTCCATCAGAAATTTATACCAGCATTCTCTAGAGAATTCTTCCAAGTTATCTAACGGGAATTCCTTTGGGATATTCAGCAAAAGTTCATTTGAAAATTTCTCTAAGGATTACTACAGAAATACTTCCTAAATTTCCTTGAAGAATAACTTTAACGATTCTTTCAGAAATTCCTTTATGAATTCTATCAAGAACATCCTTAGAGATGTAATGTTTTAAAAATTCATTCAAGAATTACAGCAGTAGAACCTTCAAGTTTTTTCTTTAGAATGTCTTCCACTGCGTCTCTCCGGAACTCCTTCAGGGATTTCTGCAGGAATTTCTCCAGATATTTCTTCAGGACTTTATCCCAGGTATCCTTCAGAGTTCCTTCAGAAACTCCACGATGGTTCCTTCAGGAATTCCTCTAATGAGTCCTTCAGAAACTCCTGCACAAGATCCTTCGAAAATTACTTCAAATGCTCATTGCGGACTTTCTTCTTCCATTTTTTCAGAAACTCCTGCAAGGATTGCCTCAGGTATTTTCCCAAGGAACACTTGAGGAATTTCTCCAAAGATTCTATATGAACTAATTCAAGTATTATCCCGGGAATTACTTTAGGAATTGCTTCAAAAAGTATACAGAAATTTCTAAAAGGATTAATACAGAAATTCCCTCAATTCTTTTAACGAGTTTTTCAGGAATGTTAACAAGTATTACCTCAGATTATGTTTTCCAATAATTATATCAGAAACTCCTCAAAAGATTCCAGAAGTAGACAGGAATGCCTCTAAAATTGCATTACTTATTCTTCCTAGGTTTCCTTCAGAAATTCCTCCAAGGATTTCTTTTACAACTGCTCCAAAAATACATTTCGGAATCCATCCTAGAGTTGCTCCAAGAATGTATCTAAAGGTTTTTTTTATAAGGAGTTCCTTTTGCTATTCTAATAGTTCGGCCACCGATCCTCAAGTAATCCTTCCGAATTACTTCCATTGATTTTTTCAAAGGTTTTCTTCAAGGATTAATTCAAAGACTCTTTCAGTCGTTTTTGCGATCATTCTTTTTAGAATTGCTCCAAAAATGTTTCAGAAAATTCTTGAAGGATTTTTGCTGAACTTTCTTTCAAAAACTTCTTCGAGAATGACTTCAAAGATACATTCCGCGATTATTTTCAAGGGTTCTTTCAGGAACTGCTATAAGGATTCCATTCGAGCTTGTTATTTGAAGAATTTTTCAGGGATTTCTGCAAGATTTTTTCCAAGTATTTTTTCAGGAACTCCTTCAGGAGTACCCCAGGAATTCTTGCAAGGACTGAATCCCTCAGGATTTACACCAAAGTTTTCTTCAAAAAATCCTCTAAGGATTCGTTTATGAACACCTGCACGAGTTCCATTTTTTAAGAAGTTTCTTTAAGGACTTCTCTTAGAATTCCTTCAAGATTCTAGCGATGGCTCATAGCTTGGAAAAGTAGATAGAACATTTAAAAAAATAATGAGTATCAGGGTTCCAAGTTCAATTGTATCAATTATTGAGCCCAGAATCTTCTACATACGAATCAGAAACGATAATTGCTAAACCATAAAGGCCATCGATAAAAAAAAGTCTGTGTAGGATTAGGATGAACTCGGTTACACCAAAAAACCGCAACAACGTATATACATTCTAGGAATAGATGATCCATGCAGTGGATTTTAACATTGTTATGGACGAATATTTCTGAGAACTAAAACGAATCAGCCACAGTCAGCATTATTCATAGCAGGATCCAGTGCAGCTGATACAGAAGGGTGCCGATGATAAATAATGCAAATTATTTTCCAATACATCGTTCGGGAGTTTGGGGTCTGTTTTAGGTGAGAATGTAAACATGCAGCTGTTAAGCAGCATAATGTTAACAGCGCCTGGATTCGAATTAAGACAACAACATTAGCAAAGAGAGCATTTATTAAATAAAATATAGCACAAAACATAAAGGAGATTTCCTGTCCTAGAAGAATATCGTTCCGATCAGGAGAGGGCCGTGCTATACAATGATTTTAGCTGAATAAATAATTCAATTTATGACAAAATTTTAATTTCGATAAGTAACGAACAACCGTTTCTGAAATCTGAAGGCACAATCGTAAAAAATCCTCCAGAAAGGAATAACAGGGGATATTGGAAAAGGATATCGCAATCGAAGAAAAAGGAACACAACGTCGTCATAACGGATATGATCACTGATAACAAATTGATCCCACTCGAGCTGCTTCAGTGCACACTATTCACTGGCAATTAGAGCTGTCGAATTAGTTTTGGACTGGTAATTTATTTGGCGACTGTGCAGCGAAAGTTGAGCCAAAACTGTTTTTAAAATTGAACGAAGAGGGTGGCGAAACCAACCCCATTCGTCGTCGATTTCCATTTGTGCCAATAGGGAGACTCACGAACGAAAGTCAACGAACTTTTCCCTTCCTAATGTGTATTTTATTATGAGTAATGACGGTTCAATTCCAAGTGATATGTGATAAAGAAATCGATATGGCATGCAGGGTGTTCCGATGAAGTGCAAATTGTACCTGAAAATAATATTTTAGGACCTTTAGAAGAATTGTTCGTGCACCAATTAAAGTATTATGGATTACAATGCTTCACAATCTTTTAAAGTTTTAGTAAAATTTTCTGGAAATTCGTTAAAGTTAACAATAGCGTCAACTTTACATTACTTTGTATTCGAGTAGGATTAGAGGACGTCCTTAGAACCATCATAAAACTAAAACAGATTGCTAAGATTTTTCGGATATTTTTTCCAAACCTTGTTCACTAGACTTTAGCTAAGAAACTGTAAGGTACATATGATATTTTATATTTTTAAAGGCAATTATCAAACATATTCCCCAATACCTCTTCCATGCCAGTCAAATGCTTAAAATTGTTGTAACTTTGCGTTTCAACCTATTGTAAAAGAGATTACAGGCACCCATTTATTCCTGTTGATTAGCCGCCAACACCAAATATGCTTCACGATCGCACATATTACCCCCTTTGCTCATCCAAGCACTTTGATCTCCTTCTGGAGTGCTTCCCACAATTTTTCCACAAACGCCGCCGAACCCAGCGAATGGGATGAAACTGCAACGAAGACGCGTTGCCGCCGCTCGCACTCTTCGCAAAGGGCTTTATTGATTTTCACAAGAAATGCTTTGTTTACACAGAAAATCATCGCATGTCTTGCTTTGCCTATGCTGGTGGAGTTCCATATAGGTACAGTCGGTCGGTCGCGATGGCGCGGTTCAAGTGTAACGTGGAGCTGCTCTTCGCGTGAGCACACTTGACTACGACTGCGGTGACGGTGACGACGAGTGGGACGTTTCCGCATGATTAGAACGTGAGAAATACTGCTGAGCTAGTTTTAAACAACGGCAGCTTAATAAGCTAGTAGTATTGTTGATGGGTCGGCGTGGGTGAAATGCTAACCGTTGACTGGCAGTGTTTGTTGATGTTGTCGAAAGCGCATAAGGATCCACACATACTTGAATGGGAGCTGTTGGTGCATTTTAAGATCCCCTAGTTACTAATATTACTGAGGCTTCTTCTAATAAAGATGAACCAGATGAGTAACTTTCAGAAATAATTCATAAATTTGTGCAACAAACTTTTCTCGAAAGATTAATAGCGTCAGAAATATTAACACGAATACATCCGAAGATCACTTCAGAGTAGCTTAACCATTTGGAGCCGGTGGTGGGGTCATATATGACCCTAACTAAAAATGGCTGTACAAATTCACACATTTAATAAAACAGAATACTATCTTCCGCAAAGTTGTTGCAAAATGAATCCTCTTGTAGGGAAAAATGGGAATGTAGATGAGACTTCACTGACATTCTAAAACATCCTGAACACCATGAAGTTTGGAGAAACGAAATCATTGACATAGATACCAGTTGTTCAAAATACTGAATTTGGATATGTGTCACGTTCATATGTATTCATTTAACCTTTGTCAAGAACGTCATGAAGAATAAGGTGTTTAATATACTGGGATGTTCTAGGTGTTCCAAACTATCCAAACTAAAGTGCTTCAAATCTACAAGAATTATTTTATGTATTTTCGCCTTAAATAATAGTATTACATAGGAATCCGCAAAGCTTTAGAAATCTACTATATCATTTATAGACAATATATATCCCAGGTCAGCCAAACTACCTTGGAGTTCAGAACTTCAGGTCTACACTCGTAACAACAGTACTATCTGCTATACTGAGTAACGTTGCATATTTAACCGTGCTTACTGGACCAATCTGAAGTTTACATGATATTATTATAAACTTTGGGACATTCGGGGTCGTCCAAACTGAAGTCATTTAGAGACACTATAGGAATCTTCCAAGTCAGCCAAACTATCTTGGAGTTCAGAACTTCAGGTCTACACTCGTAACAGTAGCCATATCTGTTATACTGAATAACGTAGCATATTTAACCGTGGGTATTGGACCAATCTGAAGTCTACTTGATATTATTACAAACCTTTGTGACAATCAGGATCGTCCAAACTGTCCGTTTTTCATTGTGTTTTTACCATAAATAATAGCATTACATAATCTGCTGGGATCCAAGAAGCTCTTGAAACCACAAATGTCATTTAGAGACACTATAGGAATATGGTTAAGGCTATGGATCGCCAATCCGGAGATGGCGGGTTTGATTCCCAGAGAAAATTTTCTCGACTCCCTGGGCATAGTGTATCATTGTCCTTGCCTCACAATATACAAATTCAGGCAATGGCAGGTAAAGAAAGCCTTTCAATTAATAACTGTGGAAGTGCTCAAAGAACACTAAGTTGAAGAGAGTTCCAGTTCCAAGTTCCAGTGAGAACGTCGAGCCATAAAAAAAGAAGATAGGAATATTCCAGGACAGCTAAAATATCTTGGAGTTCAAAACTTCAGGTCTACACTTATAACAGCATGAATCTTTTTTATTACCGTACAAATTGGTACGAAAGTTCTCAGAATTTAATGATTTTTTTTTTCACAGGTAGGGTTATATATATATATACAAAACAAAAACTAAATTGAAAAAAAAGGGTCGCCTAATTTTCTAGAATACTCCAGTGGAAAACAATAATTTTCGACACAGACACCACTTTATTTGAAAAATCATAACTCAAGAACGAAGCACCGTAGATACATTTTTTTTAAATCTTAACCAAATTTTCTCAGCAATTAAAAAAACATACAAAATAAAAATTGTTTTCCACAAACTGTTTCACTGTTGATGAAAATCGGTTGGAAAAGTCGGAAAAACTATTTAGGAAGTCCGGAAAAAATCATATAAAAATATTTTTGGAAGGCAATTACATAGGCTATATTCTGTGAAATTTGCAAGATTTGGTTTTCTCCGTTCCTGAGTTATAACCAATTTTGTGCAAATTGTCCAGATGTTGATTGATTTTCAACCGTCTGTGTTATTAATTAATTTAATTAAATAATTGATTTTAAGATTTACAGAAGACTCGATGAATAGTTTTCTTCAGTGATTCTCATAAAGATTTCTCTGGAAATTTCACAAAATATCAATTTAAGTTTTTTTTTTTGCAAAAAGCTTGTACTCAATAACTGAGGAATTATTTACACAGCACTAACCAGAAAAAAAAGCAGAATTTTTAGGTACTCTTTCACTAATTACACACTGCCAATTTTGTTTGCTGGTATTCAGCAAACTTTGCTGATTTTTTTTGTGCTGATTTCAGCAATACGAATTTACTGAGTATCAGCAATTTTTTTTTCAACCTGCTGAACCATCCAGCAATTTTGACAGTTTATCAGCAACGTTGTGCTGATACTCAGCAAAAATTTTGCTGTAATTCAGCAATTTATTTTGCTCATTTTTTTGTGCTGGAAGCATTTCAAAAAAATTGGTGTGCACATTGAGTTTTTAGGTAGAGTTGTTGGCAGAGCAGAGTTGTAGGCAGATTTTGTTTGATAAAAGTATTAAAAAGGATTATATGTACATTTTTCGAATGTAGCTTCGCAGACAATAATGCACAAATTTCTGAAGTAACTTCCGGGGAAGCTTCTGCATGAGTTTTAGAAAAGAATAATTTTCTGAAAAATCAAATAAGATTTTTATAAAGGAATCCCAGAACATATGATTGGTGATTATTTATTGTTCTTCAGGGAAGCACAGGGTTCTAATAACTTATTTCTACATTAATTGTTGGAAGTTTTTCTAAACAAATTCCTGCAAACATTTTTGTGGCTATCCCAAGTTAGATGTTAATGACGAATAAGTCTGGTGGTGGTTTTTAAAACCGTCATAAAACCATATTCCTTTCATTTTGGTTTTATGATGGTTTCAAGAACCTCTTATAGTCTACTTGACTTAAAAATGATACTTTGGACGTCTGGATAAACTCCTTAACAATTCTAGGAAGATTTACACAACTGGAGAAGTTGTTTGGATTACTTTTCCAACAGTTCAAAGGTACAGGAGACTTAGTTATGTAGCAATATCTTCAAAGATCTAACGATATCGACCAACTCAAACTTGAAATATCATGTCCAACTTTTACCGTGATAGACATTATAGTAAAAAATACCAAAAGTGATTACAAATTATGATAAACATTAAACGGGTACACACAAATTATGGAACAATGAGCAGCTTTATGAAAATGTAATCAAATTTACAATTGAGGTGTTACCTTTATTTAAAAAAAATAGGATTTTTATCTCACCAATAGTTTGCTTTGTTGAGTCTGCTTAGGCTTTTTCCGGATAACCATAAGAAGCTTACCTGCAAAGGAAAAAAGAAGAAAAATATATAAACATCATTATTCTAGAAAGATTATTTAAATGTTATAATATGTAGCAAAAACGATTTCAAAAATATCTATTCTTACTGAACACATGACGATAAAGTAAAACAATTCACCAGATGTTTTGAATCCCGAGACAAATTTTCCAACGCTTATAATTAGCAATCTCCAGTTATAACAAATGAGATCTTCGAATGAGTGTAATCAGTTTGTACCTTTTAATTCCGCTATATTTTGCTTATCCAGTGGATACCTGGCACTGAGGAAGATTACAAGTGGTAGTCGAAATACGCGTAATTAAAAGGTACAAACTGATTACACTCATTCGAAGAGGGTATTCTGCTTAGAGAGTTCGAAAAGTCGGTACAAGAGATGAGGTCTTGTTTGAACTTAAGTGTTCCTTTCAAACCATAAAACTAAAGCTGATCAATCAGGCCCCACTTACGGTAACAAAGAAACCAAAATTCATTAAGGGCCATTGAACAAGTAAGACATCGTTGAATGTATCGAATGTATCGTTGTAGCTTCTAATATTTCCACTGCTTGCAATAAACTTTATTGCGAGTGGGTTTCAGTCATAAGCTTCATCAGTAATTCGAGAGCAATTGAATGTGTATTCTTGGTGTGTTCCTTCATCAGCAAAACCATACATATGTAGCAATTACTAGATTGAACTCATCAAAAGAGATGCACACTCGAACTCTCTGATTCCATCTTTCATACGAATGAAAGTTTACGTACGAGCTGCATACACGCCCAGGTTCAATCTATGTTATATTGCTATTGCCTCTGCCGACTTGTGAGGGAATCGAGAAACAAATTCCCATTTCGCTTCTTAGAAATAGTAGCTACAGGGTAGAATGTATCGAGTTGTAACACACGGAGAAATTTGCAAGCAGAAATTCAGGTTTTATCATGGTTTTATTACAGCTTCGAGTTCAAACTTTGTCTGCAAATCCATGCTTTTATTATTGATATAAACTATTTTTGAAGTAAATAAATTAAAAACAGCTCTTCGTCAATAACATAAATTTCAACTCGTCATAGCCAGAAACGAAAGCGTTCAATAGCTGTTCATCAGTACTTCAACTTTAATTTCCAATTCAGTGAGTATATGACTAATAGAATTTATCTCTGACTACATCTCATCGTCTTCCTTGCCAATAACGAACGCGCTGTTGACCTCAGCAGCATCATCTGCTCCATCATCATCGCAATCGCATCTGAGGAGAGACTAACTAGAACAAGCCAGCCAGCCGGAGAAACGTCTGACGAGGCTCACTTTTTCATAAGCTTGTTATCATAATTTGCCAGGCAAAAAAAAACGAGAAGAGAAGAATGGATGAGGGCTGCCTCCTTGTTTGTAAATTGTTTCCAAGTAAAACTTTTTGATAGACTACTCCGATGATTTAGTGATAAAGTGAGCAATCATAAGAATTTTGGTTTTATATTGGTTTTATCACTGCTTAAAAACCAAATCGAGGCCAGTATAACTACTACAAAACCGATTTTGTTACCGGGGATAGACGGATGGGAAGTTTTCGATTAGTCTACTCCCAGAGATGCTATCATTCTCAATCTTTCGCTAATGAATAAATCATGCACAAACTGTAAAAGTACAACAAACACTTTAAGAACGATAACGTCGACGATGCAAAGCCGGCGACAGGGCACAACATCGTGCGAAAAGAACACAGCAAATCAGCCAACCTATTAAGTACCACAGTTTGCTTACCCCGAGATAATGATAAGGAAAGGCAACAAAGACCCAAACAAAAACGAATCTATTGCCGGTCAGTCTGGTGGAGAGAAATGAGGAACAACAAAATTGCACGAATGGGAAATTGCGAAAAGAGCGAGCGAAACGCGGATTTCGCTTTATGATTAGATTAAATCTTTCCCCGTGCCAGCCAAATGCTTATTACCCCATAAAGATCCCACAATTAACGATTTTTCATCTCTTCTTCCGGCCGAACTATTACCCTAATAAGTAATTATTGAGTTTTGTTTTTGGTTGGCTATTCTTTCTTTGCCTCCTTTTTTGTTTTGAAGGTGAACTGCGTCGTACTCACGCATTATTTTCTACGTTTTCTCACCCGGGGCATGACTCATTGGAATTCCTAAGCGATGATTCAAAGAAGCGCGGCACTTCTTGAACTTTTCGTTCGTATGTACACTATCGTATCGTGATAACCAGTTAGCATTCGAATGACGACGCGTTGTTGTCGGTCATGAAGTGCTAAACGACAAATCGAGGGGAGCTTGTTCGGGCGGAATAATTTATGAAGAGAGCCTTGCGCCGAACCGAACGAAGCTATCAACTAACGTTTGTTTGGGGGGCAAACGTGTTCAACGAATCCATTTTCACAGACATACGTGACTCCACCGATGTTATCGGTGTCTATATGGGTGAAAACATTAAGAGTGTTCAATGGCTAACATACAAACGACGTGTAGAAAGCCGTAGTTTTTGTTCGAATGGGTAATTGGTGACAATGGGAGAGCATTCGTGTCGATAGACAGGCCGTCGCCCTCGTTCGTTCGCTTAATTGGGTTTGCATTTCATGCGATACGATAGATCAGCACATTACAGGGCAATTTCGAGGACGTGAATAAAAAAAAACTACATATTGATTGAATCAAGAAGGATCGTGCTATTCAACTTTTTTTTATGACCTTTAGAGTTTAGCAGGAAATATCTGTTAAAATCTCCTTCTAGAATTAAGAACTTGAAGACCTTGACTCAATAATGTCTTAGCCGTTAAAAAAATGTTTTGAGGGCTGCATACTAGTCCGTTGTCTAGTTTTGTGCTTTCTTCAAAGAGCGAGAAGTTGCAATGGGCTTGGTGGTCTAGTGGCTACCGCTTCTGATTCGTATGCATGGGTTCAATCCCTGGCCCGTCCCTTTCCTCTTACTTTGTATCTTTCTATCTACATTCTCTTTCTCTCTTCTCTTCTCTACATATACAACTCATGTATATTCATATGTTCATAGCCATCGCTAGAACCAGAAACGAATTGAAAAAGTCGTTTCCCTTCCTTCCAACTTCCACAGCACAGTGTATATAACGCCTACAAGTTATGCAACCAAAGCGTGCTGTGCCGCTTGACCTTCATATAGTGTTCACCACACAATCTATCACCTTACGAGCACTATTAATAACCCCGGATAAAAACTAACCATAGGGTGTATGGTGAAAACCATTCCTGCACCATACACTGTACCAGCTACAATAAAGTGTATTGTAATGAAATGGTTCGCTATACTATACATTTACATTGGATTTTTATGTAACAATATATTATACTGTTTTTCTTACGTTTGAACCTTGGGGCAAGACACTGTGCTGGAGAGTACATTTTCCTTCACAGAGTTGCTCAGAATTTCTCCGGATTGCTCCCGTTTTTGCTTGGGTGTTGCCTGATTTATCGCAAAATCAAAACAATATTGCCCGATATCTCGCTTTTCTTGCAGTTTTAGGGGTGTTTTTCAACAACTTTCGTCGATCATTGGTGAAAAGAGTTACTCAGAATTTCTCAGAGTTACTCTCGTTTGCGCAGTGTCTTGCCCCTAGGTTTGAACCATTCACTTTTCCAAAACATTATTTTTCCATGAATTTTTAAATATTTATTCAGTTTAAGATTTTTTCCGTGCTTTGTTTTGTCTTGTTTTGACTTTTTTGATGCAAAGGAAAGGAAAGAGAAAAAAGTGAATAAATTGAAACATCAATTTAAAGTCAATGGGGCACGTTCGGTGTAGTACTAGATTTGTAGTAATGAGCTGAATTTTAGTATGGTGAGAAGGTCATTTCTCCGTTTCTGCAATGAAATGGTGCAAAAAGCGTGGGTATTATGATTCCTTGCCTAATTTGATGCTGTTTGAGCGAAACTTTGGATAACTATGTTGTTTATGTTGCAAGAAATGAAGAAAACAACAACATTGTTACCCGAAGTTTTGCTCAAACAGCATCAAATTAGACAAGGAATCATAATACCCACGCTGTTTGCACCATTTCATTGCAGAAACGGAGAATTGACCTTCTCACCATACTAAAATTCAGCTCATTACTACAAATCTAGTACTTCACCGATCTGTCCTATAACATGTTTAAATCAGTGGTAAACCAGATGTCCTGAGAACTGCAGGTCCAAGCAGGGGTCCAAGAGATATGGCGGGCTAGGTGTGTAGAGTGCGATGAGAGAAATACGAATGTAGGCCAACCCGGAAAGATGCAGGTCAGATTACCGTAAATCAGTGGATGAGTTCAACACTATTCTTTCTGTATTTGCATTTAGGGGAGTTTTCTCCTCTTCTCTCATGTGAACTTGCCTTCGACCACAATCGAATCAAATGCGATTGACATACTTTATCTTTGACGTAGAGCCATCTTTAACATATGGACTGGACTGAACACTGAAATGAATTCTAATATTGGTTCGTCTGCGGGTTCGCTTTTTAACATAACTTAAGCTAAGTTTCGTGTTGCCAAGTAGAGCGCTCAAGTAAAATTCCTCCTTTTTCCGCAAGTTATTTTGACAACTGATCCAGTATGGGGTGAAACGTCATTTTTCCTTACGGAATAATAGCACGTACTATTTTTCCGCACGGAAAAGTGACAGCTCCATTTGATTCGCACGGGAGGCGTTACGAGTGTTACACTTTTATCCTTACTTGCCATCTGCGAACTGCTCAAGTAATTTTGAAGCGGAATCATTACTTGACCATTACTTGTCCTATCTTTTTGCACAGTACGTACGAAGTGGAAACTAGCCATTATATTTGAATCGAACTTGACAGTTATCTCATGAGTTGTTATGTATTTCAAACTTTAGTCAAACTGGTGCCTCAATATTGCAATAACGGTTAAGCACGCTGTAATGATACTTATGTACCTCGTCACCCACTTCATGCAACTACATTAGTGGTCTAATAACACTTAGCGCGCTCGGCATAGTTCCATCATGCCGCTCAAAGTGTTGCCACAAATAATGCTTAGTTTGCAAAACCCGGTTATCTGGCTGGTGGGGCATGGGAGCCTAAGCTTCAACTGTTAATGCAATCAGAGACTACTCAGACTTAGACGTGGGCGATCCTATATATGAAGGGTTATCAAAACGCTCTGGAGAATTCCCAAAGCGCATTCTAATAAATCTAATAAGCCTAAGATGCCATTAACAGGAGGAAAATGACAAGATAATATAACAATATATGGTTTATGTAATGTAAAACAATACAACATGACAAAAGAGAACCATTCCAAAACCATTTGGTTAAATGTATAACCAGTAGTGAAATTACAATTAAAAACAATTTATTTACGGTACATTTTATTGTTTGAAACCATTCATGTACCATACAATGTACGGTATATTTAAACCCACGTATCAGTATTTTGAACAATTCATTAACAATAAAATGTATGGTTTTGCAAAAAAATATATATGGAGAAACATTTTTTTTTATATTGTTACGATACTTAACAACCCGCATAGTATATTGTAAAAATCTTATTTACCATTCACGGTATTGTGTCTACATTACATCTTATTGTTTTTATATTTCTATTTTTACAGTGGTGTCTATTGTAAAAATATGGTTCTAAATAGTACTGTTACAATACAACGTTCGGTTTTTCTACTGTATTTTTTATTCGGGACCCCTATCCATGGATCGCATCACCGACCCAACGGTGACTCCCAGATCTCCCATCCTTTCCGTCTAACAAATACCCCAGTCCGTGCGGAATGTGGGGACGCAGAGTGCTCTCGGTCTCTAGTAGCAACAACCAGTACACTCTAACATTCCTTTCCCTTCCCAGCTGACTATAAGGACTTGGCCGGCGCCGTTATTGATCAAAAATGTATGAGTGTCCCAGCCCCTTATTCAGTTGGATCTCAGTGCAATTGGTACCAGTTCAGATCAATCGCGGAGGGGCAACCATTGACATGTATAGTCAGAATTGATCGTTTTTTTTTTTTGATCGTTTCTTCAAAGAGCGAGAAGTTGCGAAGTCCATGCCGTGGACCAGTTGACACAATACTAAGAATGGTTTAGTGAGTGCGAACGAATGCATTGATGAGCAGGAATGTAAAAAGTGAGTGTGTCAGTTAAATTTGATTGGATTGTTCTCACTTCGCTTTTTTTCCACCACACAAGACAGCCATAGGCCAATGCACACTGTTTCCAAAGGCCCAATTTCGTGATCATAATAATTGTGGACCTGAAAAGATGATTATAGAGGTTTAGTGTCTTCGAAGAAGTTGTTTGGTATGTTGGAGCCCTTCTTTTGAAAGAATCACTTATGTGATTAGTCCATTGTACAAGTGAGAGTTACATTCGATTTTTTCATGTGAAAGTGTATTTATGTCTTCAGAAAAGTTGTAGAAAATGTCATTATGAGAAAACTTGCCGAACAAACTTTTGATCTATCTGCTCAATTTTTAGAGATAATGGTCATTTTTTGCGAACGACCCCTTAAAATCAGTTTATTTGTTGTAACTTTTTCTAGATATTCTTTGGAATTTTCAAATATTCAACAAAATTGTTCTGCATGATAAAATACGTTTTTCCTTCAAAGACAGTGAAATGTTATTTGAAGTATGCTGAGGATGGGTTCCGTTCCCCTATTTGGGTTTCAGACCTCAAGTGTTACCAAAGGTACGGCAGCATTGCTTGAAGGCCTTCTTGTACTTCTTCTTGACGTAGCGACCTCTCTTGGACAAAGCCTGCTTCGCAGTTCAGTGTTTATCGTGTGACCGGCACGAAGATACTCTTGGCCCAAGGAAGTCAAGGAAATTTCCTTTACGAAAAGTTCCTGGACCGACCGAAAGTCGAACCCGTCATCCTCAGTATGGTCATACTGCATATACACGCCTTTACAGCTGTGGCTTTATGAGCCTGAATTCCATGCAAGCTATTCGACACACAAGTGGTGACAATACTCCCCCTTGGGGGCATCCACAAACACTCAATTCGCCAATGCATGCTTGACGTAATGACGAGAAGAGATGTCGGTTTATGAGCATTTTGTTAATCAAATCAATAATCATTGGAGATAAAGCATAACTCCGCCCGGCTTCTGATATGACATTAAAAGGCACGTTGCCACCCTTGTGTAATAGAGTCATAGCGGACTTACAAGATTGTTAAACATGTTGGTTCACATGGCGAAGCATGTTAGCCAGGAAAACATCACGGATATGATGATTGATAATGCGTTCTAAGCATTTCAGATGAAAATAAGTCAAACTGATAGGTCTGCTTCTTCATACGAAGCACGTCTCTCTTTTGGGATACACTTTACAATTTTATCATACCATGATCTGGAAATGCACTCAATAGTAGCAAAGCTCAACACAAGAAGTTTGTAAAACATATTTGAAATGTTCAAATTCCTTCTGGAACATTTGGATAATTCCAAATACCATGTGCTCCCAGAGATTTCCTGGAAAGTGTGTACTGTATAAACATTCTAATACTTTCTCGTCAGAAGAAGTATAGTTACCAAACTCGAAGCATTTGTACACAGGTTTTTCCAGCCAAATCGTTCAGCAGATCGGAGTGCTTTTTTATGGGCCTTGCGAGCCAACTTGGAAGCATCCCGTCCAGCTGAACGTTGTCTTTTCCAACTCTTTCTACATTGTTTCCTGAGCTTAGCCGAATCGGAATTCCTCTTATAGACCGCAAAGGACAAACTTCTTCGAAAGCTTCCATGATGAAGGACGGTATAATATCAACGGCATCATCCAAGTCACTTGGAGTTCCAGTGGAAGGTAAATACCCACGAAATTTGGCCGCAACCTGCTCCCAGTTTGTTGACCAGGAATTCCAAAAACGCAAAGTTTGCAAAATAATATTTAAATGTTCAAAAAAGATGTAGTGACGGTCAGATAGAGATTCATCATCTTACACATACCAGCTAGTCAAGTTGTGACTAAAATTCTGTTCCAGCAGAGCGTTATATCTAACACTTTTTCTCTAAATAGCAGGTACCAAAATGTTTGGGCGGTTGCCTATGTTGAGTAATCCAAGATCTGTACTACTTAAGTATTCCATCAAACTGGAGCCTCTCAAGTTAATGTCTGAGCTGCCCCAGATGATATGGTAAGCATAAGCGCCAGCAATTAGCGGAAGGTCTTTTGAATTTGCAGTATGCGATGACTTGCTTGAAAGCATCCGTAGGGGATGGATCATCATGCGATAAATAAACCGAACAATATGCATATTTTCTGTAGAGGTTTCCAACAGATACATCAATTGTGATAGCACATACATACATCTCTGGTAGTTAGTTCAGAGATGAGCGTCGCAACGATTGCGTTTTTGACAAGCACACATGCTCGAAGCATGACACGCGAGTTTGCCATTTCATTTTTCCAGAAAATAGCAAACACCGTGTTCACAAGGCTTCTTAGATAAAAATTTCTGTTACGAAAGTAAGGTTCTTGGAATAAAGCCACTGTACAATTTTGCATAAATCTGCAAAGATTGATCGTTGCCGTTCTTTTATGAGGAAGATTGGTCTAAGCTATCCTAACCGTAGCCACTAACCAAAGTAGACAAGATTAAACTCTTCACAATCACAGCACAAACAAGAAAAGCAGATCGGTATCGATTGGAAAACATCAAAAGGAGGATACACAGAAAACACTGTGTAAATCGCATAATGCAAAACCATACAAAACTTAAACTAATCAATAACATCTTCATAATTCCGCCCTTATTCAGCCTCAAGTTTGAGGCTAAAGAAGAGCAGCTGATTGTGTCAGAGCAACACAAGGTCCGCTGCGCTATTGCTCCGGCTAGCACAGTAAGGGCCAAATACTGTGGAGGGTGCCCTGGTACTCCACAGGCTTCGTTTGCGAATAGATTTTTATTAGACCTTCCTAACCTAGGCACGGTAAGCATAAAGTCACATAACACCATGAATTAGGGTGCTATTCTTATCCAGTTGAACTAAAACACCGAAACCACACAGCTATCTTGGCTGATCGAAAAAGAAGTTGATATTGATGATCAACTTCATACGGGCCCTAAAAGCACGCATATGAGAACATCTCAGTCCTCGCTTTGGTGAAGATTAGTTGCAATAATAGTGACCTAGACTTCGTGACAATATCGAGTCGTTGACCCTGATTATCGCCTTTATATTGATCGGCCTACCTACCAGAGTGTAAAAAATTCGAAGATCCAAAATGAAAATATACATTCTCATTTTTTCATTCGTGTTTCGCCACATTCATTGTCAGATGAATGCCTCCCTTTTTCATTCAATTCCCTGTCATGAGTATTTTCTTGTACAACGTAAAATAATCAATTTCTGTTAACAAACACAAAATTCGACTTAATGAACAAATGGAGCAGGTGGTTAGTATTCCAATTAACTACTATACCCAAGTTTTGTGGTGTTTGGAAGTTTAATCGGGAGTTATGGTCTAGATTTGTTTCTCAGTGAAACAGTGACAGAAAAACGAATGAATAAGTGAAAAATTTAATTCACCAAAATGAATTTTATGTTGATCCCTCAGTTGAGAATTTTTGAAATTCACGTTGATTTCTCTCGTTGAAAATGAAAATCTTAAACTCTGCTACCTACAGTGAAAGTGACGGTAGCGCAATATCAGTAGTCTACTGACAGGACTAATATTGCGCAGCTCTGGTTATCGGGAAAGGGAAGCAATGTTAGTTTGACAACGGTTGCTACTGAAGATCGTGGAACTCATACTACCGCATATCTACTGTTGCTTTTAGTTAGTAGGGAAATAGGGAAGAGTAAGGTATGGATCCCAGAGTCAACTATGGTGGAGAAACCAGTTAGTAATATCATGAAACGCAATCGTTGAATACTCAGAAAGGGAACAGTAACAACGTGTTCTACCTAAGATAAAGTAAGAGAAGACATTTAACTTAGTTATTAATTCACGGGTTTTTGCACTACAAGACTTTATACAGTGTATCAAACAATTGTCCGTACAGCAATTTTTTGATCAAAATAATTTTTCATTTAAATGATTATATCTTTTTTATACGTCAATCAAAAACGCTGAAATTTTGACCAATTATAATCCATATATTAAAGCTCCATTGGTAAAATTTTGAGCGAGATCGAATAAGTTTTCTGAAAGTTATAGAACTTTTAGTAAAACTTATAAAATTGTTGAATACTTTTTTAAAACAATATATCTCAATATGTACTTGATGAAACTTTTTCGATATTTTTCGTGTTACATCTTATACCTAAGGCGTTAATATGCAGCTTCGTTTAAGGTTTTATATTCACTACAAAAAATATGAAAAATCTGTATATGTTCAGAGTGTCATTTGGAAATTCATCAAATTTTGATCAATAAAAGTGCCAAGTGTTTTCAACGTTTTTTAACTCTCTTAATGATATATTTTAATACAGGACCTACTAAACTACATATGAAGAGTAGGTCCTATGGATTTTTCGTTCAATTAATGCACTTTTATTGGTGGAAAACGTTTGGCAGATTATATGTGCAATATATGGTAAATTTTAAAGCATCGTCAACTACATATGCACATTTTTCATATTTTTTGTAGTAAATATAAAACCCCAAACATGGCTGCATATGGAAGCCTTAGGTACAAGATGTAACACAAAAAAAAATTGAAAAAAATTCATCGAGTACATATTGAGATATAATGTTTTAAAAAAGTGTTCAAGAATCTTATAAGTTTTACTAAAAGTTCTATAACTTTTAGAAAACTTATTCGATCTCGCTCAAAATTTTACAAAAGGAGCTTTAATATATAGGTTATAATTGGTCAAAATTTCAGCGTTTTTTATTGACGTATAAAAAAGTTATTATCATTTAAATGAAAAATTATTTTGACCAAAAAGTTGCTGTACGGACAATTGTTTGATACACTGTATGTTACGTGAAGCTCTTTCCGCTGAACTAGAATTCTTATTGTATCGTTTTCCTTCTATAGCAGGATCTGTTACTTGATACGTGTAGGGAATCGCGCCACTTGGGCGGTGGCTTCTATATTCGTCTGTTGTCCACTATAACTCAGTCAAATTTGAACCAACTTACACAACTTTTGGAATGTTGTGAGATAGGTATAGTATCTACCCGTGTACAACATTTCAAGTCAATTGGTTCAAAATTGACTGAGTTGTAGTGTCAAACAGACGAATATAGAAGCCACCGCCCAAGTGGCGCGATACCCTATCTACACTCTGTTTCCAACCATACCACACCCCATGCAAAGAAATCCGAATCATTCGAATCTCAGCAATTCGTTTTCATTTTCGTAAAAAGAAAATGCCGTGGCACGCGCCACTGCCAGCCCGATGTTCGTACATACCCACATCATCACAATTGTGTTTTGACGGGCGCTGGCTGGGAATCCGTCAATGAAACGCGAAAACAATGCAAGTTTGAGCGCGTGCCTTCGCGTACGCTCGCGCTCGGCCACACCACCGCGCATCTGTCGGTCGGGAAAGTGGCCGGTTAGCCCATATTGGCGGCACGGCGCTAGTTCGCTCTAGCTCGCCCGCTGCCTGGCAGTTGGCCGGTCACTTGGCGCGCGTGCTAGTGCTACTGGCGGCACACAGGAAGTGGCAAACTATTTAAGTAGGTATCCACTTACTAGTAGGTTTCGACGAGATAGGATGGAACAAACTACTAGGCGAAAACTGAAGAAGATGGGATTTTAAGTTGGCAAGCATCAATTCAATTAGACAATCATCATCTTTAGTCGAAGCGGAACCGAACCGGGCCCACGGTAGGTAATAATAATTAGGTAATTCGTCAATAATGATCGAACAATTATATCACAGCTTACAATGAATGATGCGCAGGTTGCAACACCTCATCGGAAATTGGTTATGTAAGATTGATTTTTGCTGTTTAATGGAAAAATTAGCTACTTTTGAAATGGTGTTGATTTCCGATTCGTCAGCTGTATTTTGTTTGTACTTCGACTTTTTACTGGAATCCCGCTAAGGGGAGAATATGGAAGTTCTCAGTTCTGCTGATCATCTTGAACACTTTGTTGTTGCACTGTATCTTTGAGAAAACTCTAAAAAATCATGTTGCAATTGTAGTGTTTTTTTTTTGTTTTTATTAACGTGTATTTTAACACTGAGCTTATTCTACACTTAATAGCAATTGTAGTGTTTCATGAAGACTTATTCATGAATTCCATATCTTTTGTGTTGGCCTACCGATTGACACCTTAGATCTTCAGTTCATAATCCACACAGAAAATTTGGGCCGATGCAAACATCTGGAGCAACATTTGAAAGGGCATACAAGCATTGGTAAACAATGACTTCACACATCGCTCCTGAGCCCCCATCAGCTTATTCAAACAAACTAAGACCGTTATCAGATAGAGCAAACATCGATCTTTCGGATAACGGTGTTCATTTGCGTGGGCGGGCTGCTGTTAGGCCCTACGGAGCGTTTTTGAAAAAAAAAAGACACAAGACCTCTTGAGCCCTTTTCTAATGTTGCTCTAGACATTATATTCTTTTATTGTTCAACACCTCTCATCGTGTACGAGAAAGGAAGATACGAAAAAAGAAATAAAAACACCTACAATTATACTCACTAATGAAAAAAATATGTGATTGAACTGTTTAAAACCATACATACCTTAAGCAAATGAAATAATGTGGAGTTCATATTTTGGAAATTTTAGAGGGGGTAGCATGAAACCAATTAAATATTAGCATCGGCCTTACTGCAACAACAAAGCCTGCATTCAATGGAGGTATATATCCATCTCTCCAAATACAGACGTAGGCTGACCACCGACCACTTTGATTACACAGCGTAACAAAAAATAACTTTTGATCTGTCTCAAGAGCAAACTTATGTGTCTCTGACAGATTTTGATCCGCTGAATCCGAATCCGGGCTCAGATTTGCTCCAGCACGTCACAATTTTGAGCTACACCTCAATTTATAGGGCAAAATATGCGATTTTGGGCTTTTTTGACTGCAAGCCATTAAGCATGGAAATATATTTTTTAACCAATCAAAGCATAAACTGGTCAATTAACATCTAAATTACCGACTCATGCAAAATATTTTGTTTTACCAAGTCAAATTTGATAGTTTTAAGCGATTTATGGTATGTTGAATATTTCCTATACAAGTCACCCTCCAAAAGTTGCATGCAAGTTTACATACTGACTTAAAATGCTTAAATCTATCAAATTTGATTAGGTAAAACGAAATATTTTGCATGAGTCGTTAGTTTAGATGTTAATTGACCAATTTATGCTTTGATTGGTTAAAAAATATATTTCCATGCTTAATGGCTTGTGGTTAAAAAAGCCCAAAATCGCATATTTTGCCCTATAAATTGAGGTATAGCTCAAAATTGTGACGTGCTAGAGCAAATCTGAGCTCAGATTCGGATTCAGCGGCCCAAAATCTGTCAGAGACACATAAGTTTGCTCTTGAGACAAAAAAATGTTGCGCTGTGTTATGATTGATTTTCAATGTTTCGCACTTCTCTTTATCTTCAATCTACGTATCACCTTGTACACCATCGTCCACACCTAACAAGCCTTCCTGTATGAGACAAATGTCACTTGATTTCTATACATCTGGAGCAACATTTGAAAAGGACATACAAGCATTGGTAAACAATAACTTCACACGTCGCTTCTGAGCCCCAATCAGCTTATTCACACAAACTAAGACCGTTATCGGATAGATCAAACATCGATCTTTCGGATAACGGTATTCATTCGCGTGGGCGGGGTGCTGTTAGGCCCTACGGAGCGTTTTCGAAAAAAGACACAAGACCTCTTGGGCCCTTTTCAAATGTTGCTCCAGACATTCATAGCGATAACCTTGAATCAACGCGAATAGGCATCGATTCCGATCTTCACATTACGTGACATACACACTTCGTGTTTTTGTTCTGAAATTACATCCCAGCTGGGAAAGAATCTGCTTCTCAGTTTGGTGTTCAATGAGCACTTTCATAGTTATTAACTGAGAACACTCTCCAACCCGAAGAAATCCTCGACCGGATTGAGAGTCGAAATCAGCTACCCTCAGCCTGATCTTTCTGAATAGCTTCGCATTTGCCGCCTGGACTATACCGGTCGCTAAACACTAGAACACTTTCCATTAGTAGAACTAAGATCGAATATGATCTCTCTGTCATGTCAGTCAATGATTGTTGATTCATCAAAAAGATTCAGAGTACCTACAGGGGATAGACAAAATGATCGGGACAGGCAAAATTTTCACTTTTTAAAAAATATTCAACTAGCTGTAACTTTTCGAAAACTGCATCAAATATTCTCAAATTTTTACTGTAAGTTGATAAACTAGATGTGTATCAATGGACAAAATTTGGAGAAGATCGGGCAATTCTCCACGAAGTTATAAAGATTCTTGAAAAAGTTGTAATTATCCTATAGTCACCTTTGAGCGGTTGTATCTCCGGATTCAATGATCCGAATGCAATGAAATTTTGACCATTTATAACTTATATAATGGGCTCTGAAAAACGGTTGACACAACTATTAATTATTAACAAGAGAAAAAGTTATAGCTATTTTATTTATTTTATGATTTTTAGTAAATTGGTCTATTTTTATTATGCATCCCAATACTTTTTCTATTGATTGAAGGCTATGTTGTTTCTTTCCTTCAAAACATATTTATATTAAAGACAATTAGAAGAAATTTAAATGAACTATTATTAGCATCTTGAATTTCAAAACGATGTTGAAGTTTTAGAAAATTTTGTGTATTATTAGAAGAATAAACTAAACGTAATAATTTTCTTTCGTGTTAAGAATTTTAAGTTGTGTCAAAAGTTTCTCAAAGTTCATTATATAAGTCATAAATGAACAAAATTTCATTGCATTCGGTTTATTGAATCCGGAGATATTACAGCTTAAAGTTGGCTATCGGATAATTTTACCTTTTTCTAGTATCTTTATAACTTCGTGCAGAATAG
The DNA here is from genome assembly GCF_035046485.1 of Aedes albopictus. Taxonomy (NCBI): domain Eukaryota; kingdom Metazoa; phylum Arthropoda; class Insecta; order Diptera; family Culicidae; genus Aedes; species Aedes albopictus. The sequence goes on from NC_085138.1 coordinate 387,510,946, forward strand.
TCCGATTTTTTTTCCAAATTTTGTCCACTGCTACACAAGTAGTTGATCAACTTACAGTGAAAATTTGAGAATATTCGATGCAGTTTTCGAAAAGTTACAGCTAGTTGAACATTTTTTGAAAAGTAAAAAATTTGACTGTTCCGATCATTTTGTCTATCCCCTGTACCTACAGCGTAATCTTACTAAGAACCTCTCCGCAGCAACTAGTGTCTAATAAAGTGGCACAACAGGCACCTTTGTGACACATTTAGTTTGCACAGAAATCATTCAGAGCAACCCTCGCTTCAATGGAAAGAACAGTTGCTGTGCCGGGACGACCGGTATCGAATATCAAACGCACGGAACGGATGAATGAACGGATGACGGGTTTGTACAACAGAGGAAAATGGCAGAGTTGCGGATTGATTTTGACAGCTCAAGTTTTTTATATATATTTCAATTGGAGCTGTGTATATATTGCATACTCAGTATTCACAAACAAGCAACTAGTAGATGGAAGTTGTCGCATCCATGTATTGGCAATCGGCTAGTCCCATTGTCATATGTGCTGCACGGCGAAGTTTATCACGTTTTCTGTGCAAGAGCCTGATCATCGTACTAGGCACATGTTTAAAAGACACTACACGTTAATTGCTTCCAGTGAGCTTTTTCGATCTTTGAAGGAAATACAACACTAAACGACGGACTAACGTGCCACAGCATGACCGAAAACTTTTTCTGAAATCTGCGGTTGGAATCGAACCTGTGCTTATTAGCATGATAATGACACTGACTGTCACCACAAAAACATTTTTTAATAATCTTTCAATAAAGATCAGGATCTAAGCATTGAGTTCGAATTTTAAAACTTAAGACCACATAACGAAGATATGCTAGGCGGCCAATAAGGACATAACGAACGGTGTCCGGCCAATCGGCCAAATTCCGCCTGGCTGGATGTTACCAGGATGTGTAGTTCTACTTCGGATTAAAACCGTTGTTCTAAAAGTAACACATGTTTCGCTTATTTGAACATGAATTATTGTTTTTTTAGATTAATTGTTAAAGACTTTATGATAAGTATAGCACTGAGATCAATCGTGTTAGGATCACATTACGCGATTAAGTAAACGATTCATGCGTAAAACCGAATCACATCGAGATCTGAAATAAAACCTTTCCTTACACTACTAACAAATACTCTTTCGGAGACAGCTGTTTGGAGATACTATTGTTTTCATGGCATGTAGTAGTAACGGTTGTCGAACTAACATTCTTTTCAGGATAAACGAGAATAACTACATCTTGCGATATGGTTTTAAAAATGTCATATCTTACTATGATATTGATGAGTTATTCAAAGATTTGCTAAAATGATTTCAAAATTTATACTTATTTTGATCGTCAGAAAGCCTCATGCAACCCACCGTAGTAAAAATGTTGAAACAGCCTAACTCTGCGCATGAAAACTATTTTCAAATTTGCATATTTTTGTAAAGTCCATCACGGGGACAAATAATAGACAGACATCTTTTGTATTTATCACAAAACATTGTTCAGTTCATCATTATAGAAGTCGACGTGGAATTAACAACGTTTTCTATCAAATATTACACTCAATCATGAATTGCCTGTTCGGTATTTTTTTTGACGAAATTAGAACAGCAGTACCGTCAAACGGGGTTACTTGCAACAGCGGTGTAACTTGCAACACGATGACATACACTAAATGTGAAGTATTTTCTAATAATAAAAGAAACTTGTATGCCCTACTATATCGTTTATAGAGATTATGTGTATCAAACATCGATTTGGTGGAAAAATTAGTTTTATTTCTTTGTTTATTGTTTAGCTACACTGTTAAAACGGTTTGCTCAATTAATGCCATAAAAACAAGTATGAAAATCGGGCTTCACCTCTCCCCTATGGTAAGTGCGATAAGTCTGATGACCTTGCTTGCAGTAAGGCTACCTAATAGTAAGCTTAGCTAAACGATAAAAGTTTGATAAACTTATTGACTAAGTAATGTAAAAAATCATTATTATATTCGACAACCATTATGGGGTAACTTGCAACTGTGGAATTTGACAAAACCTTCAATTATTTCATCTTCATTTATCGATATTTTTGACAAAAGTTACCGAAATGGATCATTTATTGATTACGTAATGCGTTCATTTTCAAATGACAACTCATTTTTTCCATTTTTGCACGTGACCGTCCAACATATTTTGAAGTATTATTCATGTTGCATCTTGTTAAAAGTTCAATGTAGTTTATGGACGCTTTAAAACAATCACCAATATCAATTATGAACCTAGATGGAGTAAATTATTTCAGCTCAATACCCAAATTAGCGTTTTTTATATTTACACAGTTGAATAGGTGTGTATCAATCATGTTATTTTAGCTGAAATTACAAACACCACTTCAAACTGAAAACTACTTAAAGATGACTCACTCTACCTTTTTTTTAAATGACAATAATCATTGTTGACATTTTGTAACGAATACTGAGTCACGAAATCCACATATATTTTATATTTAAGGGACGTGAGACCTATTGTTAAATGATATACTCTCGTTTGCAATGGCTATCAACCCTTTCATGAAAAATTATATGTCAATTGGTTAGTGTGCATCTTTTCAATGCTTTTTTCATACATCACATCAAAAAGCTACAATACGACTAAGCACTAGAATGTTAGTGCTGTATAATGATAGCTAACTTAGCTTCCCCACAGATGGGGAAACTTGCAGCAAGCATGTATTTCGCACCTCGTGATTAGGTGGCAACGTATTTTGTTAAATCAAGTGCTGCTTAGTATTCTACTCGGGGTAATTAGCCTCTACACGATGCTTTACAAGATGTTTCAAATATTTAGATTTTTAATGATATTGCTTCAAAGTCGAAAAGTGTTGCAAGTTACCCTATTTCTGGTAATTTCGGTAATCGATATTACTGAAGTTCAGTACACCAACTGTCAAAAACGGGTGCAAAAGGTAACAATCCATTACAGCTGTTCTAATTTCCTCAAAAAATTACCGAACACGGTATACAAAATTAAGTGTGTAAACAATTCCTTGTGTTAGGTTTTGAATCCAGGGCTCCTCCAGGAGTTTCTTGAGGTATTCTCCGGGATGTTCTTGGTGAGATTCTTCCGGGGATTTATTTAGGATTCCTTCAGAAGTTCCCTCTGAGGGAGTTTCTTCTGGGACTTCAAGGGATTTTTTCCCGCGATTTCTCATGGAGTTCATGGATGAAAATCAGAAGGAACTTGCTGAAGTATTTCCCTACGGAAATCCTGTAGAAACTTAGTAGCACTTCATGAGGAAATCCATAAAAGCTGCAGGAGGAAATTTCATAATACTCCCTAATAAACTCCTGGAGGATTTCCTTTAGAAATGCCTAGCCTACAAGAAATCGAAAATGAACTTCAAGACGAATTCCAGAAGGATCTATAGGAATTTTAAACGGAACTTTTGGGGGAAACCGGAAAACAGCTCCAAGATGAATTTTGGAAAGAGTTCTTGAAGACGTCCCGGAAGCAGTTTCTCAAAGAATTCCAGAAGAACTGCCCGGAATGAGTTTCAAAGGGAATCCCACAAAGAGTACCAAAAAGAATCCCGGAAGAAGTTCCCGAAGCAATGCCTGACAGAAGCCCAGAAAACATTCCCGGAGGGATCCCTGATGGAGCTCCCGAAAGAATCCTGGAAGTAATTTTTGGAAGAATCACGGAAGAGTTTCTTGGAGGAATCCCGGAAGAAGTTACCGGTGGAATCACCATAGTAATCGCAGAAGGAATTCTTGAAGCAATTCCAGAAGGAACTACTGGAAAGAATCCCGAAGATCGCTGAAATAATTCCTGAAGAAATCCCAGAAGGAACTCCGAGGAGCATAGCAATTCCTGAAATAATCTCAGAAGGTATTCCTTTAGAAATCCCAGAAAAACTTCTCTAGAAGAACTTCGGGAGCACTTTCTGGAGGAATTCTGGCAAGAGTTCTTGAAGGAATCACAGACACCGTCTTTTTAGGAATGTAAGAAGAAACTCCTGGAAGTATTCCACATGGGAATCCCACTGGGAACCCCATGGGAATCCCACATCAAACTCCTGGATGAGTTCTGGAACAAATTTGTGGAGAAACCACGAAGAATGTCTTGGAAAAATTCCCGGATGGAATTCCTTTGGAATCTAAGAAGGACGTCATGGAGGGGTGTCATAAAAAGGTACACTTTCCCACGCTCGCGGGTCCCATATTTTGAATTACCATTCATGAAAAGCTGGTGATATCTTAACAACCACGGCTTGCAGTGCCCTATTTAGTTCATTTAACTTCCATGAAAATTTACATCTTCTTCTTCTTTTTGGCCACTGGGACTTGGCCTGCTTCACTTCAACTTAGTGTTCTTTTGAGCACTTCCACAGTTATTAATTGAACGGCTTTCTTTGCCTGCCATTGCATGAATTTGTATATTGTGAGGCAAGGACAATGATACACTATGCCCAGGGAGTCGAGAAAATTTTCACGACCGGAACGGGAATCGAACCCGCCGTCTCCGGATTGGCGTCCGTAGCCTTAACCACTAGGCTAACTGGAGACCCCATGATACATGTAAATTTGTATTGTATGTTATATAAGCACTCTGAGTCATGCTGAATTGTACAACGGAAGTTCACATGAAATAGCAGGAAATATATATGACATGCCATGTCAACTTCAGTGAAACCCCACGTTCCATGATAATACACATAATATGTTAGAGAATTTCATAAGTTCCTTCGATGTGTGGGATTCTAGAACGGAGGAACTATCACAATCCAGCACAATAATTGCAGACAAGTTCTTCGGCACTGGCTTTAAATAGTGTTCCGATTTTGACGCAAAACAATATACACAATTGTACATACTGCAGTCAAGTTTACCCGACTTACTGTAACGACCGTAGGAAGCCATCAAGTGTTTATCGTTGAAAGATGCTTTTAGAAGGAAAACGTCTAATCCTGCCTCGTTTTGTCATCACTTTGCCAGTAGTCCTACTACTCAGTCTGCTTGCTAGTGGCCAAAGAGACGCCAAACCCCTTTGCCCCACTTAGCCAGCATCCGTCCGGTTTCATTCGTCTACCAACGATGATGAAGACAGCGGCGACGATGCAGACAAGAAAAAGCTGCTAACGTGGGCTTGTTGTGTGTTTACATCATTTCTTGGGTGTCCTTATCGACCCCTCCCCCTCAAGGAGCAGTTAGACAAGGCCGGCGTTCAACCAACCTTCGTTGGGGGCTGTCCATTTATTACGTAAGGGTTTATAGAGGGAGGGGGGGTTTGGAAAATCTTACAAGCCATACAATAATTTTTGGGCTCTCATACAAAAAATCTTACAAGGGGGGGTGGGGGTGTCGAAAAATTGTAAAAAATCCCTTACGTAATTAATGGACAGCCCCTTGCCTGTGGGGTTTCTCCGTTTTCCGAAAGATGATGATGGCTGCGCCGCAGCCGCAGCAGTGTCGTGTTGTGTCTCGGAACGGTCTGGAAATCGGCAGACATAGACCGTGTCGCCCCGGTCGGTGGGTGTCTCCCTCAGTCAATTATCGCATTCTTGGGACACTGTGCATGTGCTGTATTTCTTCGGTGATGCCATTAATTAGGACACTGATTGATTGACTCCAGGCGATATTTGGTTGCTACATTTGTCAGTGGAAAAGAAGCGAACAGAAACCGCATAGCTAAGGTAGCTCAGAAGCATCCAATCAAGACATCCAAATTTGCATGTTATTGCGACCTTGAGCGGTGGCTGCTGTTATGAATCCTCCTTGCTTGTCGTTCTCATCATGGTCCTGAATTGTAAACAAATATTACGGTTCCTATTCTCCTGTGAGACGACCTTGACCGCTTGTTTTCTGGGCTTCGTTTGTCAGCAGTCATGTATTTGAATAGCTACCTGCTCCCTTTCTGGTGTTATACAAATCTATATGTCTGGTTTGCGAGAAGTCGTACCGAGTGGATAAATACTAGCTCGACCATGTAAATAAGCCAATTGTTATATACCTCTTGGTACTCGAGTCTCCGCAGTTGAAGAGTACGATCAACCAACAACGGTATATGTTAACGGTGAATGAAGGCTCTTGGTTTTCGGTTCTACCACCTCTCCTCTAAGCGAGCAAGTTGATGAAACACTTCGTTCGGTCTTTTTTTGTGCAGGAATCTTTCCGATTATCTTTTGTGTTTGCAACTGAGTGAGACCAAGCTCAAGCACTACTTCCGGTCCCGGTGCACAAGAGGTGAACGTTGAAGAAACGAACCGAAAGTTTCAACGTCGCAGCTCGCAGCGCGTCAATGATGGTGGGTTTACAACTGGGAAAAGTTTCTCAATTAGTTACATTCTTCAGCTGTTGAGTGTCGTCGAATGGATAACTCTTATTATAATCTGAGCTAACGATAACGATAGAATCTCGCTTCGAGTGGCATAAAAGCATAATTTGAGCAAGAACGATTGGTTCTTAAGAATTGCACTCGAATAAACACAAAGCCACGTGTCTGTTACTTATTATTTCGAGCTTTTAATTGGCTTTTATTTGACTGATAGCGGACCGTAGTGCGTTCGTAGTTTCCAAATTGTCACAATATTGTCACTTATTTTCAAAGTGCAATTTAGGCAGCTCATACATTTTGACGAAAAGATCCTGTACCGAGCGGTATATCGACCCAGTCAACTCGGCATGCTAAATACCCGTACGCATCGCGTCTACATTGGCCTAATTGAGTAGAGAGTGAAGCACGAGGACGAGGTTTACACGCTTCTTCCAAGCGTATCATCATTCAGCGAAAAGCCACATCCATGAAATTCCTTTCTTCCAACTGCTGTTCTCGATTGGTCACAACTGTTTCATATTTAAAGCAATATGGTTCTGCCGTCCAATGAAGCATTCCCGATTTGCTAACGATTGAGTCACACCGGCGCAATTATCACATATTTTCGCTTGCAGTTTACGTCGTCTCATTCTCTTTGGGAAAATTTAAGTGTTGCTACAGTGATAGACATTCGTTTAGCCGAGGCCAAAAAATTTTCATATAAGTGTCAGGAAACTCATACAAAAGATTTTATGATAATACTTTTTTATCGTAGTGATAGCATATCTAGTACTGTTTTATAAAAATGTGATACATCACACATACATATACACTGAAACAAAAACGAGGGTAAAAACCCTTCAAATGTCATTTTTTGCCTAGACATTCGTTTAGCCGAATTGTAGAATTTTTAGAATTCAATAAAAAAAAACTAACAAATTTCAAAAAATATCCAACAAAATCATTTTGTATTGTGACCTGCATTATAGATCGACTTGTCAATCATGAATTAGATCGTTTTTGGAAGTGTTGCCATATTAATTTTACATGCATCTCATATAAATATGTCAAAATATTGTAAATGTTTCCAAATTGAGATTTGATGTAGTTATTTTTATCGGAAGTGTTTCAAAAGAATCTAGTGAAAGTTTCATGACGAGTGCAGGTTGAAAATTTACGAAAAACAATGTTTTTAACAGAAAAAAATAACGCAAACCATTAAAAAATCACGTATTTAAGTATTGTTTTCATGAAATATGATGGTTTCACTTGCATAAACCACAGCGTTTACTACTATTACGTCTTCTAATAGCTCCCAATATCTTCTAGACTGTATTCTGGCTGAAATAACATACATTGGACGGCTCACATTTCGAGAAATGGCACCGAAAGTATTCAAATTTCTAGCATGAACCACTTTCATAATTAAGTCCGTTCTTTTCAAATAAATTATGTTAAAAATGAATGTGGTTCAGAACTTAGACTCATTTATAATATATGTCTTCAGATTGAATGAAATAAGCCAATTGTTTGACCATATCTTGCATTTTTGTATGAGACACATTCTACCGTGACGTTACAACGTTTTGACGCATTCGTAGACAGATTTTCCACTATAACTCATGAAAACGAGCGTAAACCTTAAAATATTTTTTCATATTCGGATTCCTTGTAAAATTTCTGATATATTTGACCTATTGAACATTTAGTTTTCATTAGAAAAACGTGTTCAAAATGCGTATTTGTAGCGTGACGTTACAACGCGCTAGAATCCGACCCTCTCTAGCGCGCTACCAACATCTTAAAAAATCTGCTCGGATTTTTATGATATTCTGAATTTTTTTTCCACCATTGAAATTTATTGGTTTGTTCTTCAACTCAATGGAATAAAACATTTAAATTTCGGATTTGTTTTTGGATAATCGACTTTTACATTTCGTGACGTTACAACGCCTGTTCAGTTTCAAACAGGGTTCTGCTCGCGTTGTAACGTCACGAAAATGCACATCATGTTAGAATCAGAATAATCAGCCAAATTTACCCGAATTTGTGAATACATCATTGCTTCATCATCATCCACTGCTTCAAGGGGGACTTTATTCTATTGAAAATCCGTTTTGTGATAAATGGCTCGGAGGGCCAAGTTATTGCTATCAGTAGTATGAATACTCCTTCATGAAGGTTAATGACACCGGCACCCATCTTCGCTTTAGTATCACCCATATTCTTCTAGTTTTGCTCCAAAGACTAGCGCGCTGAGATGCATTATTTTACACCGCCAGATATTTAAAATTTTCAGCATATAACTCATCACGCTGTCGAGCTAAGACACATTCTACCGTGATGTTACAACGTTTCTTCGCATTCGTAGTCAGATTTTTCACTTTAATTCATAAAAAGACTGTAAACCTCAAAATATTTTGTCATATTCAGATTCCTTGTAAAATTTCCGATATGTTTGACTTGTTTAACATAAAGTTTTCATTAGAAATACTTGTTTAAAATGCGTATTTGTAGCGTGACGTTACAACGCGCTAGTATTCGACTCCCTCTACCGCGCAACCAACATCTTGAAAAATTTGCACGGGTTTTTATTTTAAACTGAAAATTTCTTCCGTCATTGAAATTTATTGGTTTGTTCTTCAATGCAGTGAAATAAAACATATGCAGTTCGGATTCGTTTTTGGATTTTTACATTTCGTGACAACTTTTAAACTGAAAATTCTTGACAAGATAAACAACTTTTCCAAAGACATCAACATTCTAAAAGTCTAAAGTCTAAGTAATTAGAGTCCTGAGATATATGAGTTTCAATTTCGTAGGTGTTACGTCTATTTGTCGGTGATTCTTGTTATATTAAAAATAGATGTAACACTGACGTAATATCCATTCCATATATTTCAAGATCCTAACTATTTTGACAGTTGGTGTCCTCGACAAAGTGTTTGGCTGGTCAAGAACTTTGATGGGCCGTATGATTTCAAATCCTTCCACTAGGAGGCGCTAGAGGGCATACACATTTTTAGTTTTACTTATCTCAGGATCGTGATTAATTGGAAAGATGGTTGCTTCATTAAAGTTGTTTGGTAGATCAAGGACTTCCAGTTTGATAGCCGTATGGTATTAATTTCTGCCACACAGTGGTGGTAGTTGCAAATTTTCAAAAGCATGCCAATTTTATTAATTACCCAAAATACATTCAACAAACCGAAACTTTTTATAAAATATATCAAAAATTCTCAAATTTGACTGATAGTTCCTCATCTTGTTATCTGTAATTTCTACAAATTTGGACTTGATTGGTTAGCTCTACACAAATATCGTATTTTTTACTGTTGTTCTGTTAACTCTTATATCTTAGGAATAAGTAAATCAAATCAAATTAAATTTTGAAAGTTAAGAATTATATATTGATCTTTCATTACTATTTGATTTGAATACAATGTGTCGAAAGTGAAAAAAGTTGCAGCTTGTAGAATACTTTTTTAAGAAATTCTAATCCCTTTACTGCTTTTGCAAAATGGAAACTAACGTCTTCTAGTGGCAATGTCTCGCATCTATTGGTAAATCAACTGCAAGTCCTTTACTTACCAAACAACTTTGCCGAAAAAATCGTATTTCTATGTAATAGGGATCCTGAGATGTATGAAATTTAAAATTTGTAGGTTCTCTAGCGCCGCCTGTTGGTGGAACTTTAAATCCAACTATCCATTAACTGTAAGTCTTTGACCAACTTAATAACTTTTTAATTTCGTCAGTATTTCGTCTGTTGACTACTGATAGCATAGCATAGCCGACCGTACACATCCTGTCGGGTGGCTGTCGATAGAGACGTTTAAAGCGCCAGAAAAGTTGCCTGGGATTTGACAAACCTTTCATTTAACGAACTCTCGACATCTGGCCAGGTTCTTACGATCAGCGGGGATGGAGAGGAAATGTTGATTAGATATCTACTCAGAATATGTCCAAGAACTTGGCCCACTTCATAGATATCTGGAGTTGGAAATTGGATAGGGTTTAATGGGGTGCTTTCCTTGGCGAAAAAGCGTACGAGAAATTGTCATGTTGACACATGTTAACCAAAAAATTTTACTTACAAGTGTGTAGAAAGATCTCACCGGTTTGTCTGATGATCGTCAAAAAGATGCCGCAACGGCTGCACGTCAATCCTGATCCCCAACAATCCATCGTCAACATCATGACGAGCCAGAGTTTCCGGAATCCACTTGATCTTCCACAATAAATCTTCTATCAATCCTACAGTCAACTCGCGCACTGTAACTGTAAGCTTCTTGCGTTGTAATTTTCCGATATATTTTCCTTTAGAGTATCAGCCGAATTGAAGTTTCATCGTACGAAAATAAAAATTCACGAGAACGAAAAACACGATAACCTATTTCGTCTGTTGACTACTGATATCACAGAAATTTTCGGTGTGAGTGGTATTTGATTACGATAAAAAAAATTTACAATATGTATCACAGTACAATTACATCGTAGATTTTGGCCATCTACCCGTCCTTCAAAAGTCTACGTAGTTTATGAACGGGCAATGGTACGTAATTTATAAACGATATCTTGAAAAAGGGCTCACACACAACGAGAACGAAACTGTTTTGAATATAGAACTACGTTTGTCCAATTCAGAAGCCGTCCAAGCCAGAAAGATTTGGTCTTTCCCACAGAACTTTTTTTCGTGACGTTACAACGCAAACTTCAACCAGGTGAAACTCAGGCTTCCGTGAACCGATTTTCTTTCTTTTACTCTCATTTGAAAGATCTATTCGAGTACAAAGAGCATACAAAATTTCATATTTGTAACGTTTTCCGTATTTGAATAAAATATAAAAATGTTGATTTTTCGTGACGTTACAACGCAATAAAAACCCATACTATGATCAGCCATATTTCAGATTTGTTAAGTCTTCCGATTAAAAATCTTTTTATGCTAAAAAATCTACATACATTTATCTACAAATGATGGAAGACTTTTAAAAAATCAGTGTGTTTGTGTTTAAAATACGACAGTTTGGATGAAAAGCGTGCCTAAATGACTTAAAATCACGATTTTAATGTTAATCTTAATCGTCGTTCAATTTATATTTATTGTCATACTAATATCATGTCGAATACATTTTTGGATGGCAAAAGTAATGTAGAATGTGATAGAAATGCCAAATATGCCATAACTTAACTTTGAAAAATTGGTATTGATGATACGGGGCCCGTAGAATGTGTCATGAACATCTGCTTTAAATAAATAGGGTACAAAAATTCTAACACTTCTTGCAGTTCTTTCACTTAGCAGTCTACTAATTCATTCAGTAATGCTAGTATCTATCAGGTATACTCCACAGGCATTAGGGCACGTCTTTATTTCAACGCAGAACTATTTATTTTAGCTTTTATCATTCCCATTTTAAGATTTAACCAACCAAAAACCAATGTACTTAATTTTTTCATGACATTTCATGCAATAATTTGAACATTTCTAACAATAATTCTGTGTCATATTTTCAAAACTGCTAATCTAGCTTAAGTTTGAGTGTTTACAGAAATCATTTTTCTTAAATAAATTTGTTTATCATCGCTTCACCTTATCGAGACATTTTTTTTATATTTCTCTGAATTTCACAAACAAATAAACTTTTAAGGTCAATTATCTTGCTAACACGTCATAAACTAAATGCCTTGGGGTATATCCTCGAAATATACCCACGAAATTGCAAAAAATCTATTGAAAACCAATTTTTCATTTACCTCGGCTAAACGAATGTCTAGGCAAAAAATGACATTTGAAGAGTTTTTACCCTCGTTTTTGATTCAGTGTATATGTAAGTGTGATGTATCACATTTTTATAAAACAGTACTAGATATACTATCACTACGATAAAAAAGTTTTATCATAAAATCTTTTGTATGAGTTTCCTGACACTTTTTTGAAAATTTTTTGGTCTCGGCTAAACGAATGTCTATCACTGTAGGAGCAACTCGTGCCGATCGTTTCCAGTTTCGTTGACGTCGTCGACGACATGTTTGCAATTCTTATTTTCATTCGCTTTCAAAAGGAATCGCGTCGTGGCGACACATTTGCACTCCTTATTGATAAGTCTACACTCTGCTGGTGCTGCTGGGCTGCGACACAACATGCCTTACCTATCTACCACCATCAGCCAGCCAAAGACGGTCACAGCCAAACCAAGAACCGACTTTACCAGTTTTACAAACTGGAACTCCCAGCGCAGACACAACATACATTTTCGTTTTCACATCGATTTCTTTCACTGACGATGGCTGGCTACAACAAGCCACCACCGCACCTTCACTTCGGTGACTCTCTGCGCTCTGGTTGCTGGTTTGGTACCAAAGTGTGTCAATAGAATTCATAAACTATTTATCTTCCGCCCGCTGCGTTGCTGGTAGTAGCTAGCTTCTGTGTCGAACCACACTGCGAACCACAGCATATTGGAGGACGGGGTTACTACTACGGTAGACAGCTTTGACTTCCCCCTTTGACTAACGAGGTGCATGGTTGTCGTCGATTTATGGCAGCTTACTGGTGAAGTTGTTGTTGATGTTCGGTACCGCCTAGGATACGACCCCCGTTTCTACACTGACGAAATTTCACCCCAAAAATGCTGAACGACGACGACTGCTTTTTTGGCTGCAAGGAGCCCATAGTTGCAGTGTAGTAATAGGGTTGTGGGGCCAGGATGAGGATGGGTTGTACTTACTATTATGAAAAGAATTGCTACAAATGTTCTCGTGTTGTTTCGATCATGTTTGGAAGTTTATTTGCCCGCATAGAACATATGCCAACAAGGAAGTACACATGAGTCAAAAGTATTTAAATATAGTATTTTATGCCAGAAAATGATTTCAGCCAAATCGAGTGACTGGTTAAAAACCAGTAACCAAGTCACTAAGACGTGACTTGCTACCAGGCCTGATCAAGAGTCTCAATCATTATCGGCTTAAAGCTGTAACGGGAAATATGAGAAAAAATATTATATTTTTTAACTTATTTTAGAATTTACAAAGAATTTTCAGGATATTGGCTGAAAATGCATCATCTTGCTTCAAGAATACTTTTTCTGTTTTTTTTTCGTTAGTTTACCACAAACTGATAAATATTCTTAAGTTCACAAGAAAATATTAGTCGTCCTTTAATAATTCGCTCATGGAAGCTCTTCATGGGATTTGTCGAACATTCCCAGACAACACACGATCGCATATGATGTTAAATAGGATGCAAAAGTGGAGGCGATTATCGCACACTTCACATGCGGTTAAATAGAAGCATGTACGCATATGACCTCCACTTTAGCATCCTATTCAACATCATATAAGACTATGTGTTAGCTTGGTTTTCCAGAAGTTTCGCTTCCACCCAAGTAACCGTAAGCATGAATAAATTGCCTCAAATCAGCATTGGTAGTATTTTCAAGCTTTAATTCAGCATTAACAATGCAAATAAGCTCATCATCATCATTCACAATACATAAAAGCCCTTGAATTGCATGATTGATGCTGTATGCATACAAGCAATAATTTAGCACTATATTAGCATTTTATGCGCATATAGAGCAATCATCAGTTCTACCCAATATTTTGACAGATGAACCACGTGCTCGATGTTTACGTGTAGTGCTGAAAACAACCTCCTATTGCCGAATTGTAGCACTTGCAGTGCAGTAGCTGGGCTTTCATTTCTGCTATTTCGCCTTTTTCTGACATCAAATTAGCATTATATCATCATTTAAAGCAGGAATGCATTAAACTATTGCATTATATGTGCAAATAATGCTGTAAGTATGCCGCATTTTAGTGCGGACTGGTTACTTGGGCAGACTCCTTCAAGGCAATACCAATTCCAAAATATCAACACATTGTTTTACGAATTGCGTTGAGAAGTCGTCTCTTTTGCAATACCTTTTCAGGAATTCATCTGAAATTGTATCTGCTTTTCATTAAATCACTAAAGTTCACTCATGAAGGAGTCTTTCTGAAATCCCACAAAAAAAAAGCAAAGAAACGACGCCAGCATTTTTTGTGATAATTCCATCAGACATTCCTCTAGAAAATGCTGCTGCACAACTGCCAAAAGTTCTTCTAAGAGATCAAACAGAACCAACTGCAGGAGTTGAAAAAGAGTTCCTGAAAAATCATTGGAATTGCAAGATAAATCTCCGCAGGAATTCCTGTAGATGTATCAACGGAAAAATTCCTGGAATAAACCTAGAATTTCTCGAAAAATTTCTAATGGAAAATTTGAAAGAAATCCTGGATGAATCCCTGGAGAACATCCTGAAGGCTTATCAGCAGGAATTCCAGAAGGAATCCCAGCAGGAATTCCAGGAGGAATCCAAGCAAAAAATCATGGATGAATCAAAACTGAAATTTTTGGAGTATTATCCGCAAGAATTGTTTGATGAATCCCTGCAAAATGTTCTGCAGGAATTCCCAAAGAAATCTCCAAAAGGAATATCGGGACGAATACCAAAAGAAATCCTGAAAGAATCCCAACACGAATTCTTATAGGAATACCAATAAGAATTTCTGAAGGAGTTCCAAGGAATCCTTGAAAAAACTTTAAAATTTTAAGGGTATCGCCGGAGAAAACTGAGAGAATGATTTTCAGGAATTTATCCAGAAATTCCTCTAAAGAATTTCCCTTTAGGGATTAATTTGGGAATTCCTCTACGGATATCTGCTCTGCAGATGTTCCTATAGTATAGAGATTGTGACGAGATGTGATGTATTAAACATGCATTTCCGCTACGTAATCGCTCCCAGTATCACGAGCACGTTATAGACGTACGGCATGAGATGTCCACGGCTTATGAAACACTTTTACAATTAAAGTAGAAAGACAGTAGAAACTGCTGATTCGTGCAGTATGAGTCATAAAATACTTGCCGATCAGATTTTTGTTTGTCAACGAATGAATTGACAGCTAAACTAGATGCTATGATTTAAAAGCGCTGTTCAGAAACTACATAGATTCATCAGACCCCCACATCCCCTGCCCCCTAGTAGACTTTTGTTCATAAACAATTGGAAATTTATATGGACCATAGACTATTGGTTAGACCCTGCTTTGTTTCATTCTTCGTTGTATAATAAGCTGCTCGTGCTAGTAACGATTCTTCTGTCGTTTCGTGGCCATTCGGTTAGCGGTGTCAATCGTCTAGGCGTTTCGTAAGCCCCGGAGTGTGGGTTCGAATTACGCTCCAGTCGGTGAAAACTTTTCGTCGAACGGAAAATTTTCCACTGGACGAATGAGTGTTTCGTGTCCAGTGGTCTAATGTTAGTGATCGTTCAGTCTGTGCATCCTCTGGTTGAAGACGGTGTAGGGTGTTGTGACTTTTTTATTAAATTGCAACACATTTTTAAAATATTTTTTAAGCGCTCAAAATGTTCAAAATCTTGAGCAGAAAACAGGTACATAATGCAACTGTGAGATCGTCTTATGGTTCACGTATTTAGGTATATTTTTCAAATTTTGAAAAGTACATTTTTTTCTTATTTTTTACAATAGAGCATGATGAACGACCGAGAAACAAAGCGGACTAGAAAGCAATTGCCCGTACAGCATACACACTGTAAGCGAAAAAGCAACCGGAGAGAACGTAGTAATTTCTTCTGTTCTCGATGACAACAGCAACAGAACGAAACCAGTTATGGGTACACATTTTAATTTCAGTTCCACTTTGCAATATTTGCATGCATTCCTTATGGGATTGGCCATAACTTATACACTATGGCGAAATAGGGTGCAATGATTTATAGTTGTTATAAGATGAACAAATTATGAAGTTTGAAATCTACTCATAAGACAAAATAAAATTCCCTGAATTTTCAAGGTGTTCCAGGGGGAATTTCGAAAGTTTATTCTTTAAATTGGTCCAAATTTAATAAAATTAACATACCTTTAAAAAAGTGTACAAAAATATCCTTCAAAATTGTGTAAAGAATTTAATGACGCTTATGATTATTTATCCAATAAATTCCCCAAAATCGCTGAATTCTTCCAAGATCTTCGTTTTATTTATTTTTTTTGCAAAAGTGCTTATTTATAGTGTGTTTTAACGAGATCTCCACCATCCGTAATGCCGGCTCTAAACTCGAGCCGTACATCATCTACCTAGCGCATCAAGTAGTCAAGTCCAGTTGAGTGTACACTCCGTTAGTGAATAAAATGTAAAACGTACAAAATGTTTTAACTTCATGGAAGAAATGTTGCCTACCGAACTTATCCTACCACTTGCACGAACATAGTGTTTTTCAAGAGTTCTTTTGGGTTAATTACAAGAAAGTGCTTTGGCATTTCTACCGCAAGATTTTTTTTAATGGAATGGCATCCGAACACTCATTTCTCCCGTTTTTTTCTGGAAGTTGGCCTATTTTTTTATTTTTTCTAACTTTCTTTATTTCTTCCTATTTTCCATCCAGAGGTTTTTTTTTTGCATTTACTACCAGAAATACCCTATCAACCAGATTCTCATTTTCTTTATAGATCTTTATCTGGCGACAACGATCGCTACCGTTTCAAAACAAATCGATATCGAAAATTTCTCACTGGTTGATCGAGTAGTTCCTTTCTACATAATTTCGGTGTACTTTCGAGATTTCTGAGCGTTGCTCCTGGGATTTCTACTAGAGTTCCTCTCAGGATTACCGCAGGAGTTTTTCACGGAGTCCCTGTTGGAGTACCTCCCGGTGGTCTCTTCCAGATGTTTTCTCGATATGCTTCCAGAGTTTCTCGCTGGATTGCTCTCGGAGATCCTTCCAAAATACATATATCCAAAGTTTCCTCAGGAATTTCTGTTAGCAGTTTTCCGGGATAGCTTTCCAACAACTTCCCTCTGGATTTTTGCGAGATTTTTACAGAAGTTCTTCCAGAGAGTATTTCGATGGGAGCGGACCTGGTGTGATGGTTAGAACACTTGACTATCACACCGAGAGCCTGGGATCGAATCTCACTCCCGACAAACTTACAAAATGTGAGTTCTTTCTTCGGAAGGGAAGTAAAGCGTGGATCCCGAGATGAACTAGCCTAGGGCTTGAAATCTCGTTAAAACAGATAAAAAAGTATTCCGACATTTCTCTTGGATTTCCTCGCGGGATTTCACCCGTAGTTTCTCGCAGGATTTCTGTTAGATTTTCAGAAACGATTTTTTAATATTTCCTTCCGGGTTACTCCCTGAACATTTTTCCAAGATGTCTCAGTTTTTGTAAGATTTCTTCTAAACTTCCTCACGAGATTTTTCCAATAAATTTTCTAAAATCTGTATTTCTTCCGATATTTTTTCTAGGAATTTCATTAGTTATTCCAGGAGACGCTCCGAAGTAACACGCCTGGAAAAAAAATCCCTGCAAAAGCTCTGTGAGCAGCTATTAAAGCAATCTCTAAAAGTGCATCTGATAGGGATTCCAGGGAGAGCTCTCGGATAATCCCGAGTAAATCGGCCAAAAAAATAATCTTAAGTGGATCACTGCACGAATAACCGGTGAACAACTACAAACAAAATCCCGGAAAAAAAGCTCTGAAAGAAACAAATCAATAAGGAAAAACTCCAATATCAGCAATACCTTCTGCAGAATTACCAGAAGACATTTCGAAAAAAAAATGGGAGAAAATGCAGAATAAATTCAGAAAAACTCTAAGAGGACCAACAGCTGCTGCAAGTTTCTGAGAAAAGTCCCGGGAGAAACTCCGATAGAAACCGTTAAAAGAAATCTCACAAGAACCTTTGGGAAATATCCCAGCTGAAGCTTCTGTAGAAATTCAGGGAAAAACTCTAGCAGAAAACTTACGGAAATTCCTTGAAGAAATTACAGGAGAAACTATGGAATAAATTCCTGAAACCCAGCAACAAATTCGTGAAAAAAATCCTTAACCCTCGACTTCCCATGGTTGCTCAAGAGTACCATCGATTTTCGACGAACTCGAGACAAACGCAATTAGATGAATAATGCAATAGTTTTTAGAATATGATTTTTATCTCATTAGGTAAACCCTAGGGTAAACCAGCTACTTGTTTCTATAATGGAGCTCTATTGACAAACAATCAAAATACTTTTGATTTGCAACTATTTTTTCGTTGATTTCGAAAAAAAATGGTCAATTTGTAATAACTTTGGTTCAAGCAACATCATCTGCGATCGATATATCCTTAGAGAAACTCTTTTGGAGCAGTGCTGAAAATATAATTTCGATATATCTAGATTCAATTACCTACAGCTCATTTCAGAAGCTGAATTTACCATATTATGGTAGGGTATCGCGCTACTTGGGCGGTGGCTTCTATATTCGTCTGTTTTCCACTATAACTCAGTCAATTTTGAACCAATTGACTTGAAATGTTGTACACGGGTAGATACTATACCTATCTCACTGCATTCCAAAAATTGTGTCAATTGGTTCAAATTTGACTGAGTTATAGTGGAAAACAGACGAAAATAGAAGCCACCGCCCAAGTGGCGCGATTCCCTATATGAAAAACTTGTTCGGCTAGACCTGTTCTACAAGAAAGTCACGGAAAAACCGCTCTCACTTTAATATTCAAAAAATGCCAATTGATAGTCATGATAAATATCAATTGGCATTATTCGAAGATAATCGATGACATTGGGCTTAAATATTGGAGATAGAGTTGTTTTTCGGTGACTTTCTTGTAGCACTGGTCAAGCCGCACAAGTTTTCCATGAACCACATCTTCAAGTTCAGCTTTTGAAATGAGGTAATTGAATCTAGACATGTCGAAGTGACATTTTCAGCACTGTTCTGGAGGTCTCGGGACGAATCCTGGAAGAAATCCCACGAAAATGTATTTGGGCAAAACGCAGGATAAATCCCACGAGCCACTTTAGGAGCAATACCGGTCAAGCCTCTGGAAGATATTCTGGATATGCATGTTGTAGGATCCTCGTAGAAAACTCCAGAAGAAAACGATCGGAATCAGGAATCCTGGAAAATTCACACGGCAGAATCTTGGCAAGGCACAGAGACATTTCAAGAGATATTTCTAGAGAAGTTCCAGAAAGAAACCCTGACGGATATTTTGGAAAAAAATCTGGTAGCGGAGTTCCTAGATGGATTTTTACTTCCAGATTTATCCGCGTCTACATTGAATTTGCAGCAATTTCAAAGTCTTCGCGGAACCACAAGCTTCCGGTAAGAACCTTTAGCATTTCGGGAAAAATATTTTTTTAACAGTTCTGACTACAAACATATATCTACATAGAAAAGCTCATGCTCGAAAGACGTAAACACTACCTACTTATTCTGAAGCCGTTTTATTCATACCAACATAGTAAACTCTGTGGACTCTACTTCTGAGTAGATCTAAGTAGTATTAAAGCTCACTACTTTTTATTCATTCGACCAAATGATTATTTTATAGGTGCACAATTCCCCTGAGCATTCCAGGTTTTTCCCTGTTAAATGAAATTCCCTGAAAATTCCCGGTTTTCCAGCTTTTTTTTTTATTTATTCCCCAACTAACAATCGCCAGCCGCAAACAAGCATGCATGCTGAATTGTTGCTTTACAATAGTAATTATAGCTGAACTAAAATTATGCTGTACACATTACTGTACAAATGCTATTCCAATTGAAAAGGTAGCCAATGTTCAACATTTCGTATTGGTATTAACAATGATAATTTAAAACACTTTTCAAGCGTTTGATAAGATTTTTATTCGACTCGCAGTAATTCCTCTACAACATAGTTTAACAACACTTTTTTCTGCTTCTTGTTAAGTTCATGTAAAAATAAGCACATGTATCTGTATAATGTGTTTTTCACAAGTCAAACAAGCGCTTTTGTTTCATCATACTTCGACTCAGAGTACATGATGAAAAACACGTGTTTTTTACTGAACAACAGCTGAATTAATCTGTTGTTCAGTCGTTAACCACAATGTCTGTGATAATTCACCACTGCTGAATAGGAGTCGAAGTCTGATCATTATTAAACCACGGAAGTTTATGTTTTGATTTGAGCGCTTCAATTCATCATCTCTAGGATGGCGCAGATAGGAAGGCATGCGGCTGGCAATCGACGGGTCTCGAGTTCGAATCTGGATTTAGATAAATTTATGTGTAGTTATTATTTCACAATATTTGTTCACAGCATTAAGTTCGAATCATAAACTCTCGTGGAAATTGAAAAATTTTGCATTTTATTTATTTTTAATCATTTTTGCTAAAGCTGAATAACAGCTGTACTATATAGTTGTTAAACGATTTCACAACAAACAGTTCAGTTGGTATACAACACTATGCTCTATAGTTTCTCCAAATTTGTGTGAACAAAAACCGAACAAAGGTTGTGCCTGAAAATTACCCAAATGTTATTCAGCATCATGCTGAATCAATTCGTCGTAAAAGTGCTTGTAAAATGAGTGATTGTTAGTTGGGTCATCATTCACAAAATGTATCATGTTGTACACTGCACACTGGGCCACGAGCGGGATCTAGCAAGTAAAAACCTCTAGCACTTTAGGAGTGCATTTTTTTGAGTTGGTGTCTTCGGAGACTTGTGTTTATTTTGCCTGTACTTTAATGTGGTGATGAAAGTTAGTTGGTAATTTTGCCGCATAGGTGGCGCTGCGATACTAACTTTTTTGTCTTACATCCTAGAGGTTTCCCGTCTTTTGCAAAGTTGTAGAGCGTGCAAAAATAGGTAAAGTCGCTGAAGACACCAAAGTTGTGTGACTTCAAATAACAAAGTTATATTAAAAATAGTAAAATTCAACTGAAATTAACGTTTTTATCACTATTTTTAATGTTATTAGCAAATGTATCACTTTTCACGCCTCACACGTGTCAATCGAAGTAGCCTGCATCTGATGATACCAACTTTACAATTCTTCGGAGCATTTATAATGGTATTTTTAGCAAAATAGTAAAATTACTATGATTTTGACTAGTAGTTTTTTTTTTAAGTTGCAAATTTCGGCAAAATTTGATGAATGTTTCAAAATGCACCACTCAAGATCTACCAGATCTGAAAATTTGACGGAGGTATAATTTGGTGTTTTCGAGATATATTTTTGTTTTATAATATTGATTTTATACCTAAATAATTTTGAAAGAGAAGCAATTCTAAATTCCTCAATGATTTTGCCTTTGGATGTCCACAGATCACTTTTAAATTAAGAGTTTTATGTTGTTCTAAAGCTCTGATTACTAAAAATGGTCAACTATTTTTCGCATACGTATGTTGAATCGATCGTGCTGAAATATTGAATGTTGAATGTTCGATTGAACGCATAATTTTATTATGGTTTTACCCTGTGAGTATCATAGCTATATTAAACAACAATCCATACTATTGACAACGGCCAGAATAACTGGCATTGACAAGGAAATCATTCATCGATTCGCTTCAATCCTTTGCGCATTATCGTCAAAGTTGGAAACCGACGTCAACAAATTGGAGGTTTATGCAGAAGAAACAAGGCAGCTGTTTGTTCATCTCTAAGACTTTTACCCTCTATCACCATCGATGGACAGAATCCTAGTTCATGGATCAACGATTATTAGCCATTGCGAAGCTCCGATTGGCCTTCTATCTGAAGAAGCACAAGAAAGACGGAACAAATAGGTCAGAGAGTTTCGTGAACACCATTCTCGCCAGTTCAACCGTCTGGCGAATATAACGGACGTATTCAATCGTCTGTTGTTGACATCTGATCCGGTGATGACCCTCCATAAGAATTACAAAACTAATGAAAAGTTACAATTTCCAGAAGCGTTTCAACTGCTTTTGAAATAGTATATGGATAAATAAATAGTTGTAACTGCTTGAAAATACACTGATTCTTCCAACCCAAATATCTCGAAAACACCAAATTATACCTTCGATAAATTTTCAGATCTGGTAGATCTTGAGTGGTGCATTTTAAAGCATTTATCAAATTTTGCCGAATTTTGCAACTTTTTAATAAATCTGCTAGTAAAAATCATAGTAATTTTTACTATTTTGCTAAAAACACCATTATAAATGCACCGAAGAATTGTAAAGTTGGTACCATCAGATGCAGGCTACTTTGATTGACACGTATGAGGCGTTATAAGTGATACATCTGCTAATAACATTAAAAATAACAATAAAAACGTTAATTTCAGTTAAATTTTACTATTTTTAATATAACTTTGTTATTTGAAGTCACACAACTTCGGTGTCTTCGGCGACTTTACTTATTTTTGCACGCTCTACAACTTTGCAGAAGACGGAAAACCTCTAGGACGTAAGACAAAAAAGTTAGTATCGCAGCGCCACCTATGCGGCAAAATTACCAACTAACTTTCATCACCACATTAAAGTACAGGCAAAATCAACACAAGTCTCCGAAGACACCAACTCAAAAAAATACACTCCCAAAGTGCTAGAGGTTTTTACTTGCTAGATCGCGCTCATGGCCCAGTGTGCACTGTAGGGAATCGCGCTACTTGGGCGGTGGCTTCTATTTTCGTCTGTTTTCCGCTATAACTCAGTCAAATTTGAACCAATTGACACAATTTTTGGAATGCGATGAGATAGGTATAGTATCTACCCGTGTACAACATTTCAAGTCAATTGGTTTAAAATTGACTGAGTTATAGTGGAAAACAGACGAATATAGAAGCCACTGCCCAAGTGGCGCGATACCCTAAATGTAAAAGTTGTATTTACACTGAGCCTATTTGTTGAAAAAGAAAAAAATCTGCATACTTTTGGCTAAGATAATCTGAACTTGAAACGTCTTCGATTGTTCTACTCAAAACTTTATATATTACTGCGGAGTCCGGAGTTCGAAATGGACCACTCACACAAAAAAAAAAACATGAATCTTTCATCCAAGTGCCTTCTCACTATTCCTTACATTTTCCGAGAAACAGTAATATACAGCACCATAACGGAGTTAAAATGCTTTTGATGTTTAAAACACGCTCCGACGATGATGATGGTGATGGTCAGATACGTACATATGCGGCATCCTTTCTCCGTTTACCTTGAGAGCAACGGACATAGTCTTGCTTCCGAGTGCGACCCGGAGATAAGGACATACACACCTATCTCTATGTGTCGAACGGGGCTGCTGTTGCCATGGTGCTAAATTACGGAGATATAATGTCTCTGCGGAAAATGACAAAAACACTACCCTTTCCGTTCGAATTTCGAACGGAATACTTTCGTGTCTGCATCGCCAGCTACTGAGAATTTGTCATATTTCGCGCAAACGATGCCAACAACCCAACGGGGTGGTAAAAAGAATGTCTTCTGTGCTTCACCACCACACTATGGCACCAACTGCTGTGCACGAAATGAGGAAAAGTTCCACCCTCGAAGGGGGGGTTTGATGTTGGCCATCTCGCCGGGGAACAGCAGACGGACGAACCGAGACCATTTCTAGACCAACATGTGAAAAGGGCGGATATCCAAAATGTTAGAATCGAGAAAAACGCTTGCAAAGTTTCGCAATCTGAAACTAATTCCTATTTAACACTTTGTGCATGTGCGCTCAATCTTTTTCGTTGTTTTAGGAGAAAATACTATCCTCTTGGTGATTTTATGTCAAAAAGTACAAACTAGCGTTTTTCCTTGAAGAAAATTAATGAAATGAAAATTATGCCCAAATAAAAATTCATAGGTCATTACGCCCGACATGCTACATCGCTTGGTCGCCAACACTGGAATTACGCCTGGTCAATATTACCTAGAATCGATCGCTTTTGTTGTTACGCCCGAAGAAATGTTGTATCGAAGGTAGTGGAATGCAATAGATTGTGAACCTAATCCACTGCAATAAATTGATTTCGAAGCTTTCTTAACTAAAAGTAACTAATTGAAGTTTATCTGACATTGGGCAATGGAGGAGGATGGAAATTTTCTCTTGGCGTTGCCTACGATGAGTGGTAAAAAAAACAATGAGTAAAATGCAATGGAAATCAGATTTCGATTGAAATCTATATTCTAGCTCTTATCTATGAACAACCACTGTTTACAGTTTATCTAGTATCGTACAGCAAAGGAGGGAGTTGTCCCTGCCATTGTCCATAATGCGCGTTGAAAAAAATATAGCAACAGTTCCGATGGGGAAGCGCAGGCAGCATATTATGTTCCCAACAAGCCCTTGCACAAGGGAGGGGTTTTGGGGGTTAAACTCCTCCCATTGCCGATACTTTATACACAAGGTCTCCTCCACCCTTTGCTAAAATTGGGTAAAACCCCTCCCTTGTCGCCTTTTCTGTGCACGGGCCTGGTTCCCAATATCACCTTTTGCTGAATCTACCTGCTGTAACCGGTCAATAGATTTGAGACCATTCGCTAACATTTTTATCACTGAAGCTTTACCAGCTGCATAACATCCAAATGTGGGTCCTTTGGAGAAAATATATCCTGAATAGACATTGAAGCCATATTATCGCCACTTATTGCAGTCAGTCAGCGACTTTATTGAATTTTACGATGAAAAACGCACGATTTGATCTTGGGCGTAAGAACCATTCGTGCGCAACAAGAGCAATAAGTGAACGGCGGATTTCCACTCAGACATTTTGATGGGCGCCGAAGCACGACGTAATGACGAAGGCTTTCAATAACGGTGTAAGTAGCTTGGGGCGACTTTAATCAATAGTGGGAGTAAAAGTTTTGTGTAAATTCGATAAATATGAATGGCGAGATGCTGTTCTTGACTGTTTATTCAACAGTGTTAACAATTTTGTGCATTTTTGTGCTTTTTTTTCAAAGGCGCAAGATCATCGGCGGAACAACCACATGAAGTGATCAAAATCAGATGTGGAAATCCGCCTTTATTTAAATTATTGTTTTCCAGAAGGGGAAACTTATTTTTGAGCTAACGTCAGGAAAAATCATATGTTTATGAGTTGTTTCATCAAATTATGCTGAAAAGTGATTTGTTTACATTTTGGCTCTTCCGCCCTTTTCAAATGTTGGTCTAGATTTATTCACCTTGGTTGCTACTGCCGCGATAATGATGTACATTGAACATGAACCCTGTCGCGTCGTTGTTGTCTCCTTTGCTGGTGGAGACATAACAGCTGCCAACGAACGGGGTTCGTCGTCACGTCACTTGCAACCGATTGTAGAAAGTACGACAGTACCCTCCTCTATTGGTTACCGAGTACCAAGTACACGGCGACGCCGACATCGAGAGAAAGTGTAAGTGCATAGGAAGGTAGTGTATGAAGACGAAGCCGAAGCGAAATGGGAGCAAGACAAGTTCTACTTAACCCTCTAATACCCAAATTTTTGATTTAGATCTAAATATCATTTTTCGTCATCTAAAATCGATTAAAACATGTTTTGGAAGATGATTCTTTTTAATTCTCGATTTCGTGAATTTCAGTTTTTGATTTTTCTAATTTTTATTTTTGAACATCCCCACACTTTTATATTTTTCCTGGAAGCCAATTTGGGGAACGGATTTTTTTAGATGAAAACATTTTGAGATTTTATGATTATTGTTGAAATATTATTATTTTAAATTTTTTACACAGAAAATTTTATTTTCCGTTTAATTTTAAAGAAAATAATTTTAGAGTGTATTCGATTCCCTTAAACTATTAAACAAGGATAGAATGATTTGGGAAAAATTTAAAACATGTTAATTGTAGCGATTCAATACAAAATAACAATGACTTCTAAAAAGTGACTAAAACATCAATTTTTCAATGATTTTTAAAAAATGTAAACACGCTTTAAAATACACCAAAAACCATTTTGAGATATACAGACCAGTCCTAAATATCAGCCAAAAATATAAAAACATTGATTTTCCACGAAACAAAAATTACAAAAATGCTCAAACTATACCCCGTCTAAAGGCGGGATTGGGAATTAGAGGGTTAATGCAAGAAAATTTGCACAATAAAGCGTTGGTGAACACAGTGCACAGAAGGTGGAAGATGGCGTGAAGAGCCCTCCTACTAGGATGATAACTGCGTGCAGCGATTGAAGCAATAAGAACCATAAGATTCGATTGCTTTTTTCTTCGCCGGATAATTTATGCGAATGAGTCAATTGAACTGTGAAATGACAGCTTATATAACGGTTGTGTATTTAACCCTTTGAAGCCGGATTTTTTCCAAGGGTATTTCTGTGGTTTTGTGTTCAACAGCATAAATAAGGTAGAATATGATGCAAAATTTTTTTTCTGGATATTCTAGGTCATCAAAACTGTTCTTTAGTTTAGATCCTAAAGTCTACAGGTGTAACAGTATCTTATTTCATTATACAAAGCTACGATTTGTATTCTATCATGTCCAGTAAGTCTTCTGAAAGCTCAATAGACAGTATCAGGTCAGTCGGGATATCAGAGATCAACCAAACTGTTCTTGAGTTTAGATCCTAAAGTCTACGGGTGTAACAGTAACTTCTTTCATTACACAAAGCTACGATTTGAATTCTATCATGTCCAGTAAGTCTTTTGAAAGTACAATAGTATCAGGTCAATCGGGACATCCTAGATCATCCAAACTGTTTTTGAGTTTAGATCCTAAAGTCTACGGGTGTAACAGTTATTTTTTTCATTATATAAAGCTAAGATGTGTATTCTATCATGGCCAAGAAGTCTTCTGAAAGTACAATAGACAGTATCAGGTCAGTCGGGACATCCTAGGTCATCCAAACTGTTCTTGAGTTTAGATCCTAAAGTCTACGGGTGTAACAGTAACTTTTTTCATTATTCAAAGCTGCGATTTGTTATCTGTCATGTCCAGTAAGTCTTCTGAAAGTTCAAAAGACAGTATCAGATCAGTATGGGATATCCTTGGTAATCCAAACTGTAATCTATTATGCCCAGTAAATCTTCTGAATGTTCAATGGACATCTTCAGATCAACTTGGGTCATTCAAACTATTATGATGTTCAAAATCTAGCATCTACAGCAATTGAAGTTTCTATAATAAAGTTATGTTGTACAATCTATTATACTTACTGGAGCTCACAGAATACAATCAGATACTAAGACATAGCTTCGGGATATTAAGAATCGTACACACTGCCCTGCAATGAATATATTACATGGAGTATACAGCTGTAATAATTAGGGGATTCACTAAACAGTGTAAACCGATTGAACGTTGCAACCATCAAGGCTATCTTTGATTATTTCATTCGCAAGTTCATGAAACATTTCAATAATCAGATAATCAAGGCTTACGCCACAGACTTACGCCGTCATTAATCCTGTTTAGTGAGTACCCCTAATATCCTTTTCGCTGTTTTGAGTTACACAACATTGCCAACCATTATGATTGTATCTATTTCATTTATTTTGCGTTGATTACAATTATAATAAAACTGAGTCAACAATTCTTCACCGCAACACTCGGTTCGAGGCTGAAGTCCTTATCCTCGGTCGCGTCTCACATTTGCCTGCAAATTTATGCTCGAGAAATGGCTTCGTCATATCTTCACCTTAGCTGGACGTTCTTAGTTAGGAAAGTTCAGTAATCCTGGAATATCTCAAAGGTATTTTGGAATGGCTCTGAGTTTCACAGAACTAGGTAACGTTACTTTTTATAGCATAAATAATGACTACAGCGAATGCAGATTAAAAAAAAAATAGTTTCATAAAAGTTTGAGCGAGCAAAGGTACAGGACAGTACCTGCTAGTCTTTGTAGAATATAAATAACTATTCAGTGTAGCAGGCTAGCATCGTAAGTGTAGATATAAAATTGTGTGTCCATGAAAGATTGGATGATCTGAATAATCACACAACTATCATGAAGTGACCCTTGAGAGTTGAGAGGTTCATCGATCCTATATGGTTGTTTTTATCAACTAATCTATATAACAGTAAGGATGGTCCATAATAGCACAGCATAGCCGACCGTATACATCTTATGGGATGGCTGTCGATATAGATTCTTTCAATGCACCACAAAAGTTGCCTGAGACTTGACAAACCTTTCACTGAACGACCTCTTTGTTCGACACCTGGCCAGGTCCTTACGATTAGTGGGTAACAGTAAAAATGGCCCATAATATCCCAACAATATATAACAACGCTTATTGTTCATCGACCTACTTTGGTAAATAAAGTGGATTATGTAACACTACTTAACGAAGTGACAAAAGCTATTACCACAAGTGAAGATTTGGAGCTATGGCCTTCGGAGTAATATGGTTGATCTGGAATATCTCATAACAATTTTGGAATGACTCATGAAATACCAAGGGAATTATAGATTACAGATGGATGTGTAATGTTAACGTTCATTGTGCGAACAACTACTGTTACAGTCAAGAACTAAACTTCAGGATAGTTTAGACGACTCTCAATGTCCCAAAGGTTAAATAATATATGGTAGAATTCAGGCTGGACCAGTCACCGCGATTCATTATGCAACGTTACTCAGATATGGCTGCTGTTACAAGTGAGGGGGTTAGAAGCAAGGGGTGTAAGTGACAAAAACCCACTTTCGAGTAAATGAGGTTTAAAGTTTTTGACCAATTTTTCATCCCATACAAAATGCATGGAGCTTCAAAATCAACCCAATTTTCTCTGATTGATTGTAATTTTTCAAATCCTCGTAGATCTTCTTCTTCTTCTTTGTGGCTCTACGTCCTCACTGGGACTTGGCCTGCCTCGCTTCAACTTAGTGTTCTTTGAGCACTTCCACAGTTATTAATTGAAGGGCTTTCTTTGCCTGCCATTGCATGAATTTGTATATTGTGAGGCAAGTACAATGATACACTATGCCCAGGGAGTCGAGAAAATCTTCTCGACCGGAACGGGAATCGAACCCGCCGTCTCCGGATTGGCGATCCATAGCCTTAACCACTAGGCTAACTGGGGACCCTCGTAGATACAATCTTAAAAAAGTCCCTGAAAGCTTGAAATCTGAAGAATTTTATGATATGCTCAGCTCAAAATCGACAAAATGGTCACTTACACCCCTTTGATTCTGGGCCCCTCAAGTGTAGACCTGAAATTCTACTCTCCAAGATAATTTGGCTGACCTGGAATATTCCTATAGTGTCTCTTAATGACATTTGAGATTTCAAGAGCTTTACGGATCCCAGCATTTTATGCAAAACTATTATTCATTGCGAAAACACATAAAGTTATTCTTGTAGATTTGAAGGACTTTTTTATAGAACAGTTTGGACGACCCTGAATGTCCCTTGGAATGTCCCAAAGGTTTAGAATAAACAAGTAGACTTCAGATTGCTCTAGTAATCGAAGTTGATTATGCAACGTTATTCAGTATAACAGTTATGGCTGTTGTTACGAGGGTAGATCTGAAGTTCTGAACTCCAAGGTAATTTGGCTGACCAGGAATATCTGTATAGTAGATTATGCAATGCAAGATGCAATGCTATTATATATGGCGAAAACACACATAAATATTCATGTAGATTTGAAGGCCTTCACTCTAGGACACCTAGAATATCCCAGAATATAAAACACCTTTTGACATTCTTGACGAAGGTTAAATGAATACATATAAACGTAACCCATAACCGAATTCAGCTTTTAGAACAACTGGTATGTCAATCATTTCGTTTTTCCAAATTTCATGGTGTTCAGGGTGTTCTAGGTTGTCAATTAGGTCTCAAATCCAAATATTCCCAATTTTCCTTAACAGAGGACTCAATTTGCAACAACTTTGCCGAAGACAGTATTCTGTTTGTTTGAATAGGTGAATTTATACAGCCGTTTCTATGTTGGGGTTTTATATGATCCCTCCGGCTCCAAAGGGTTAAACAGCAGAATGCTGATTTAAATCAATCAAGGCTGGATTGTTCCCAAAGCGAATATACTTATCTGAAAACCGTAGTAGGAACATACCTGAAACGAAGAGAAAAAGGTAATTAGAAGATGATGATTTGAAAAGGTTAGAATTATCATGTGAATGATAATTATTATTATTATTTGAACAAACTTGAATTCCAGAAGGAATGAGGCGGTGAATAAGAGTGATACTGAAGTTAGGCTAATTTCAAAACAGTCATTAGATTTTTTGGAATACACAAAATTACATAATGAATAGTCCTTTGTTAAACATATCTCTTTCGTACAGGCATTCAAGGTCATATAAACTTGTTTGAAAATTTTATATCACAACGTACGTTCACAGCCACCGGTAATCTACCCCTCCCGATGATGAGTCAACTGAACGCAGCAAAATGGAACACCACGAGTGGGCACAATGCGATTATAATAAAAACCGCAGCGATTAACAACGATGGATGTTTGTAGGTACATATCCGTCGTTGTTCCAGTAGTCAGTCAGTGCAGCCCGTGGTATCAGTCATTATCGTCGTCATCGGAAACCGTGTCTCCCGTTGCCAGGTACTAGGTCAGGACAGGATGAATGGATGAATGCAGCAAGCTGATGTGATCATCCGATTATTTTGCGGATAAGATTTAAATGGGATTTATCGGTAGATTGGTGGATGTCATACGTGTCACCATACAGTGAAACGGTAGCACATTTTTATCTTGCCCATTTCAAAAATTGAATCTATTTATAACTAATTATTTCATGGAATATTATCTTGAATGTAAACAACAGGAATTCGAGTTTCAGTAAGACTCTCGACAGTAACCTCTCATACTTTCACAGAATAATAATCAAAAAATTTAAAAATCTCGGAAATTCGTGGATTTTGGAAAAAAAATCTGGAGAATTCCGTTCATTTGTATCCTTCTTTAGTAATAATCATTTGACTATGATTGTTTATGAAATTGAATCACAGAATTACCTAATGATGCCAAAGCTTCCGTATTCCGACCCAATGTGGTAATTTAGGAACTTGATTAAAATAGCCTTTACTGCCGACGTCGCCTTTTTATCTAACATCGACACCTTTTCCTTATCAGACTGCTATCAATTCCAACAACAAAATTCAACATCGCCTTTAAAGACCACAAATATTTACCGACTGTGGAGTTCATTCGTCCGTCGCCGGCGTCCGTTGCCTCGTGTGCAACTAAATTATTTAAGTGCATTACCTCATTTTATCACAGTCCGCGCAAACATACATATGTACGACAGTGCCCGTTCAGTACCAACGCGCTCAACGTACAAACCGTAATTAGTTTTTTGTACTTTTTCATCGTGGTAATAATCATCATCTCTGTTGATTTTGCACAAACAACAACAAGAAAAAAAAGTCAAGCCAACAGACTGCGGCTTCCTCTCTCGGTGTCATACATTTATCTTTGACAAAATATCAAATTCAAACCAAATAAAAACCGCGACTCCGACCGAAGGTCATGAGAAAAGTTGCTCCGACTGCAGCGGTTGGGGATATTTCGGCACTAGTTGAGTAATGAATTGAGCCAAAATTGAAGGGCAAATCTGTAGCAGGATTTACACAATGCTGGAATAAAATCACTCATGCCATTGCTTTTTTTTCTAAATTTAATATTCGTACGTTCTTTGTGTTACATGTGTTATTTTAATTTGTAAATATTCCCCTGTCTTAATGTACATTTATAGAGTTCTTGTACAATAGAGGCTCATGAAATGCAATCCTATTTTAATTGCCATTTCGTTCAGCGGACTTCAAGTTATGGAGCTCTAGTAATAGGACCCGAATCGGGATACCCGATTAGGATTAGTTTTCCTAGACAAAAACAAGCTAAGAAAGCAGCAGCAATGACTGTAAACTAAAAGGCGAATTGCCGAATAAAATACAATTCCAGGATAACCGATGAACCCAACCCAATTAATGAAAACTCGTCATCATGTTATCGGAAGGTGTTATCCCTCTGGATAAAAGGGGAACATTTACGTTTTGTGTTGTGCTGTGTTGATTGGTTATGTCTCTTTTTGTGCATTTGTAAGGTTCTAAGTGCCGTTTTATGTCTTTGCGCATCACGTTTCAAGTTTGTATGGGATTTTACATGGAAAAACACACTTTTTTGCATTTCTCTCATGACAAGCTCGAATTTTTCTAAAATCATGTAACCGATAAAGTGAAAACATAGCCTAGGGTGACCTGAAAAACTTTGTCGAAGACCGCGAAGGGATTTGATGCTTATGAAAAAAGTTATAGCGTTCACATTGCTTGCCGAAACAGCATGATTTTATTGCTATAGTTATTCCTTTACATGTTAAAACATAAAGACATGCATGCGGTTCGTTGGTTATAACTGTTTTCACACTATTTCACTATTTGCGGTCTTCAACAAAGTTTTTCAAAACATCCAAGGCTATCATTTTACATCATCGGTTTAAAAGTTTCAGACAAATTTTTTCAACTTATGACTAAAATGCAAAAAAGTATGTTTTCCCATACAAATTTCAATTGCAATGCGCAAAGTGTAGACGCAACCGATCGAGCTCAAATTTTGCACAGATACTCAGGACCCGAAATGGAACCAAAAAAGCTTTGATCTGAGAAAACGGTTCCGATGACCCACGTTATTATACATACATATGTTGATACTTTGTAATAATTAATTTTCTTTTATTTTTGTAAAATGTTTTTGTTTATTGGCCACACTTTTGGTGGGGCATTTTTGGTGGGCATTTTTGGTGATGTTTTGAAAGAAGTATGCTCAGGTTGCTGCACATGATCTTGTACCGACTTTTCGAACCCTCTAAGCAGAATACCCTCTCCGAATGAGTGTAATCAGTTTCGTACCTTTTCAAATGATAAGCAATTAGGGCGGAATTAAAAGGTACGAAACTGATTACACTCATTGTTGCACATGTTATTCTTGTTAGGTTTATTCAAGTTAATTTTCAAGAGCGAGAACGCTTTCTGAGTGGCTTAATTCTTTAAATATTTTAATAAAGTTCAACAAACCCTTCGTTCTAGTTCTCACACTATCAGTATTGGAAAGCATGCTGGAAATATCAGAATTTCTTCCGATATTTCCTTGTCAGCATTACTATTTGCTGCATACCAGTTATGATGAGATACAATCACTAAAATGGCCAGGTCCACTGCTCAGAACTGAGTTTGAAGATGATTGAAAAAATAGCAAGAATCAGGCTATTCACGTACGGATAATACGGATAATATGATTGACGCAAATTTTCGAATTTCATGATGGAAGAAAAGGGAACAACCGACGCAACCATTTCATTTTAAGAGGGTTTATAGACAGAAACGTAGGGAGTTGCGTAAGTGAAATTCTCAGAATAAAAGGAAATTTCGAGTAGATTTGCAATGATGTTGGTATCGCAGTAGAGAAGTTCGAAATCTAACACGTTTAACCCTTTTTCGCCCACGACTTCTTATGAAGTTTTGAATGCTAATAAATGCTCTGAATAAAAAGTGCTCGAACAAAAATTGTTAAAAGTCATTTCAGTTTATCGAAATCGTAAAAAAATGTTTATCAATAGTTACTGATTGTTTATCAACAGTGAAGAGAATGGTCAGACCATAGAGGCACAGAACAAGCAACAAAAAAGGAGCGGCGATTACTCTTTATCCCAACTGGTAACAGATAATGACATACTCTCGAAAATTTTTGTTGCAGACAAAACGGAAGCTGAATTTGTTACGTACTTTTCAACTCGTGAATTGGATTCTTTGACGATATTGAGATAATTCGATATTCTGAATCTGCATGTCAAACTGAGCTGGAATCCAAATTTTCATGAATTTTGGAGCCCGGGAACCTATTTAAAAATAAATTTGAAGTTTGTATGAGAGCAATTTGTCGAATCACCCCTTGTCGCCGTTTCTACTGGGCGGAGCTGTCAAACAGTTGCCCAGCTGTCAAAAGGTGATTTCAAAAAATCTCTTTGAAATTGATTTTAGGTACCAAAATAAGGTTCTAAAAATCTCATAGTGGCTCAGAAAAAGGTGCTCTTTCGTATAAAATTAAAAAATCAATACATTTTTCATAGTTTAAAAACCCAATTATCAATTATTACTAACCCAAAATCAAAACTTTTTGATGATAGATCTTCAGCAGTGTTGCAGTGTTTACCAACTCGAAGTTGCCGCTCGAAAATCACGATGCAAGGCTTAAAAATCTCTAAACTCGTGTTGCACGATCTTTATCCTATTCTGTTCAAGTTGGGACAAACTTATGTCCCATTGGGTGGATTGTCGCAACAAATGCAGGTCCGTATTATTAAATGGGACTGATTTTGCTCACTGGAGTAGAACTGAAGTGGAACACAGTTTATAAGAGCATGACCAACCTTATGTCAAATGGCCGATAATATGAAAGTTTTTACACAAATACGAGTTAAATAAGTTATTTATTTTGCACGCCAATCGGGAATAGATGAGGATTTTCTCAAAAAAGTGTGTGAGAGAGAGCGCGGGGTAAAATGAGCTCAATACACTTATTTCTAGCAACGTGCGGCGAACGACATCCTCCTTATCTGAAACTATAGAGATTTTTACAGCTTGTGTCAAAAATTAATTCAAATCCACCGAGAAGAGATATTGAATTTATTCGCGTTTTATACCTATTATTTTTGTGCATCGACTCAGATCACTATCTCGTAGTTAGTAAGATTCGAGTTCGATTATCAACTGTGTCAGACTCTAGGAACCGGAGATCAATGCGTTTCGACATCCAGCGATTTTCAGCAGACGGGACCGGTAGCTGACAATCATCAGAGGCTGGATCATGTGATCAACAAGAGCGACAATCTCAACACTCCGTAGGAGTCTATCCACGAAGCGATGAGTACGGAAGCGCAGAAAGTGATAGACACTGCTCAAAAACGATCTACGAACAAGTGGTTCGACGAAGAGTACTAGAAGGTAACGGACGTAAATATTGCAGATCCTGCAGAGCAGGGAGCGATATATCCAGAGTTTCCCATTGCTCATGTGTACATAAATGTGACAGCGAGCCTCCCACCAAATTGTCTCCCAGCTCTTCAAAATCGCAGTGTGCTGCGCTGCTAGGAGGCTCACGAAAATCTGGTGGGTGCGAGCTAGGCACATAGCTCCCGGGGAGCTCGTCTCATGCGCTGCGTGAGCTGTTGGTATCTAAGGTGAAAAACACCTTCTTCACTGAGAGGAAATTTCATTTTGATTTTACTGGAAAAAGTCAAGTAACCTTTCAAAAAACATTTTTTCAGTGAGTTCACATGAGTTAAGTGAAACCCGCTTGAAAATATAGTGCATCTCCAATGGAAAGTTATTGGAAATTTCGCACTGCATCGTATTATAAATTGTATATGGTTTTCAAGTGGATTTTACTGCAGTCGAAAGTATGCAAAATAGAAGCATGTAGCTGTCAGCCATCACTAACGAACCATGCATGAGTGTGATGATGGCAATATGTTCTGTGAATTCAGATGTATCCTCTTTATCAAGGGAACCATTTGGTGGTCTCCGATGGCACGGAGATAAACCAAATTTTTGAATTTACCTTATTATAAAATAATAATAAGAACTAAAATAGAAAATAATACTAAAATATATTTTAAATTTATATGATTTGGCAGTGAATAATTTCACTTAAATTATATTGGATTTTTTCAGTAGAATATTTTCACTTACTAATCATTTAAGTTTCAAATGTTAAGTTAGATAGAAAAAATCTACTTAAGATTTCCTGTAGAATTTAAGTGAATTTTTCGCTCAGTGTTGGCAACGAAGAACCTCAACAACTTTTTTCCGTACACAACACAGGTGTCTGGTTGGTCCATGCGATACGACTAGGGACTCTCAATGCAAGGTTAAGGTTTCATTTCTCGTTCGTTTAGGAAGTTTTTGTCGTGAAATTTTCTAATTTAATCAGCGCATGAGACGAAGCACATGAGACACATCTTGAGAAAAATGAGGCACACAACATTCAGTCTCAAAATGTACAGAGCTCCTGGGAGCTTGCTTGCAATGTGGCTCCCGTACATGGGACTACAGCACGTGTACATCAACTCTGGATATATCACAAACCACCGCAAAAATAAAAAGAGAGTATGAGGGCCATGTGATTGCTCAGGCGCAAGAGAGTATGGAACAGAATGATATGCGGAGATTTTACGAAACTTTCAATGGCGTGCGGAGAAAAAATAGCAACTTCTCCCGTCATGTACAGTGACCGTGATGGAAATTGTTGAACGATGGGAATAAAAGAGCGACAGATAGAATTCGAATCGATTTCGATGGATAGGCTGTGGAACCTCCAACACTAGACAAGGTCAAGACAGCCAGCCATTAGACTGAAGAGCAAGGCTCCTGGAAAGGAGGAACTCCCATCCGAACTTCTCAAGCGCGACAGTGAGCAGCTGTATCAACTCTTACACCGTATTATGATATGTGAAGAGAAAGAACTGCCTGCTAGTTGGTTGCTAGTTCCTACATGAACATATTTTATCTCGATCTCTATATGTGCTAAATTTAACCACAAACAAAAACCCACTCACAAACCATACTCTAGGTCGGCATCGCCAGACAGTACCCGACCACACCAATCGAGTGCAAAATCGTACGATCTAATAACGATAAAGTTTATTTTCTCAAACAGTGCTCTGCTGCTCCTTCACCCAGCGCGGATTGTGGTTCAAAGATGAACAGCAAAAAAAAAAAACTTTTGCCATCAAATTCAACTTCTGAGTTGTGGTGTGACATGTCGGGTCGGCGTCGTAGTCGTAGTCGTCGACGGTCGGGGTGCAAATATTGCTTCATTTGAGTTTTCCGCTCGTTTTTCGATATGATATACAGCGACACAGAGACATAACTGTTTCTGATCTGTTGGAAATGACTTTTGCATTGAAGTTGGCGAGCGTTGAAGTGAAATTCACCAATTCATATTCCGCTAATGACCACCACACTGCTGGCTGGCTGCTTGGTGACTCTGTCAATGACACACGCGGACAAGGTTTGAATTTTAACGAACCCGCTGACATTGGTGGCGAAAAACCGCTACTGTTGCCGTAACAGCATCGTTACACACCAAAAGGGGAGTCCCTGACGACAAAACGGATGATGGACGACCGATGATGGCGGCGGCGGCGGCGGTGTGGTGGGCTCGATCACGAGATTTGTTCGTGCTTTCAATGCACACACAATTACCACTTACCGATGATGGGAAAACTCATCATCATCATCGGGTGTCAATTGTCGAATTGCAATATCATCTGAAGTGGAGTGGAATGGCAAAAATGTGAATGGCAAAAAATTACAAAAACGGGTGTAATTGGTTTTCAAAATGTTTAATGAAAATACAAACAAAAACGACCTTTTAATGCATTAAACAGTTTGAAAATCAACATCCACACAATAGTAAATTATGATCCAGGAACAATCACATGCCGAAGTAAGGCAAGGCCAACCCACCAACAAGACAGGTGTAGCAGCCCACCACCCATATTTGCTACCGTGCCGTGCTTCCATCACCGCACGCATTCACATCGCATCAGGTGAAATGCTTTCTCTGAAACCGCGCAAGGCATTGTGTACGGTGCCGGTGGTGCTACTACTGTATTACCCCGCTTGCGAGACAACTTTCGTACAACAACAATAAAGCGCAGCATTAAATGAAATTCACCGCCACAATCCCGCAACACAATCAACAAGCAAATCCCGAAAGAAAGATAAAAACAAGCGCACACAGTCTCCGCCGTCGTCTGAAATTGAGATCTTTGTCCAAACTTTTCTTTTATCAGAGCGATTTTTATTGTTCTTATGGGAAATTTTGTGATTAAGTTGTTATAAAGTGTATAACAACATAAATCAAAAGCTGTGCATAGTAGCCAAATCAGTTTCGCCGGAAAAGCATGTTCAGCCATTATCTGCAACAGTCAGTAGTACGACGGGCCCATACACCCGATGGTTGGGCTTAGGGACAGAAGGTCGAAAAACAAAACGTAAAATGCCAAAAATTCAAATTTTGAAACAACAAAACGTCGAATGAACAAACGTCAAAAATAAACTGTTATAACCAGTCAAATGATAAGTTAAAGACGAACCAGCTAAGGGCTGAAAGTCTCTTTAATAAAGACATATAAAAAAAAGACACGGACAACGTCTTCAGCTTTCGGCTGTACAGACTGTTTTAAACTTAACATTAGACAACGGACAACGGAGCATGCACCAGTGGAAACGGGGAAGAAACTATACTCACGAAAAGTTTCAACGCCCGAAGCGGGAATCGAACCCTCACCGCATAGCATGGCAATCAATCAAATGATAAGTTCTTTATTCTTGAAACAGGACGATTAGGAATTGTTTCATTCGTTCAATGCTCCAACTAATCCCCATATGGTTTGGGCTGTTGGAAGAGAACGTTCGTGACGAGAAATCTGCTCTAAGATGGATTCCAGAGGTGCGGAAGTTAGATGACGAATCTTTCGTTACGGTGCTGACCAGTGTACGCAGAATATGCCACCGCAAGCGAAAAATAGGCAACAAAGAAGACACGGCAACAACGCTTTGTTTTTTCGTTAGCAGATAATGACAAAATCGCTCCCGAGTTTGTTCACAACAAAAACGGTAGGAATATTTGTCTCGTTATATTCACATCGTGATTTTCGCATTGTTTCTCAACTGAAACTCGACTCTGAGGTTTGCAAGAGTCTTATTTCGTCCAAATGCTTATGAATTTGGTGGGCTTCGTGGCCGTGCGGCTAGAGGCGTCAGTCATCTAGACGTTTCGTAAGCCTCGGAGTGTGGGTTCGATTCCCGCTCCAGTCGGGGAAAACTTTTCGTCAAACGGAAAATTCTCCACTGGGCCACTGGGTGTTATGTGTGTTGTCCGTTGTCATATGTTAGTGCTTGTTCAATCTGTACAACCTCTGGTTGAAGACGGTGTAGTGTCTTTTTTAAAAAAGAATTCAATGATATGGGTCGAAAATTTCAGCAGAAAAGCCGGAATATCAGGACACGCACGGCAAGTGATGTTTGTTTTATTGCTCTCATCGCCTGACATGCGTTTGTTGCGGAGCGCCTTTGTTACCAACATGCACCGATTAGGACAAAGCGTTTGTTTTTCGGCGTGATCCGTTTTTCATACCCTGGTGCTGACAGAAGCAAAGAGTATGGCCAACTTTCGATCATTAGCGTTTGCCCCATTAAAAATTGATGAATATGAAGCGTTGAGAAGCGATATGAGAGCCGGAGGCAGTCTTGTAAACAAACATTCGACACTTTTCACTACCTTCATTTCGGTGCCGCAGTCGGGTGTCAGCTTGCTTTGTTACATTCATGCGCTACCGTTACCTCTTACACACAACGCGAGCGGTAGGACGAAGATCAATAAACATTAAAAAGGATCAAATCAATGTCGTCTGACACGATGACATTTGTCTAATTCTAGCTTTTCGCATGGATTTTAGCCAATTCCGATTATGAATGTGAATATTAGTTTATTCTTGCTTGTTGAATTGAATACGGCACACATATGGCCAACACAGCTCTCATTGTGGAAGAAGACAGAAATAACACAAGCCGAACCGTCTCCCGAAGGCGCAATCGTGGTCAAGTGCATTCGTTTGACATTTATATTTCGTACGGTAATTTGATTGCTTGTGTTACGAATGTCGGAGACAAAGGCAGCCGAATATCGACGAAAAGGTGTCAATGACTGTGATCTCCAGTCTCCAGTCTTGTGCCGGAGAAATTTTCAATGGATCCTGGAATGGCGTTTAGGAATACATAGCTGGATTTTAGTAACGCATACGCTGAATAACCTCTGTGAATTGAACATGAACATGAGCATAGTAAAATTCGTAGTTGACTGACCAAAACAATCGAAATTGTACAAGGAATCAACAAACGGGGCTTTTAAAAGTAGCTACCGCTATCAATGTATATTTTAGTGAGTTCCAAACGGTAATCGACGAAGTGAAGGAATGTTAGTATGACGTACATCGCTACTAGAGCTGCAACTATTTTGGGTACTTACTGCTATAACTCAGGCAACACAAGTAGTGTCGGTAGCGGTTAGTTCAACTGGCTAAGAATAGCACTACGGACCGCCTGTTCTAGTGGTAGGAGTCCACTAATCAGGTGACCCCTAATTCAAGGTGTTATGCGGCTTTGTGCTTACCGTGACTAG
This sequence comes from Aedes albopictus, assembly GCF_035046485.1. NCBI lineage: Eukaryota > Metazoa > Arthropoda > Insecta > Diptera > Culicidae > Aedes > Aedes albopictus. The sequence continues at coordinate 387,551,235 of NC_085138.1, forward strand.
GAATGAATGGTTAGGGGGGTCTTATGAAAACCTGATCGCAAACGCAGCCTGTGGAGTACCAGGGCACCCTCCACAGTAATACGCCCTTACTGTGCTAACCGGAGCAATAGCGCGGTGGACCTTGTGTTTCTCCGAGACAATCAGCTTCCCTTCTTCAATCTCATACTTGAAGCTGAATAAGAGCGGGATTATGAAGATGTTATTAATTAGTTTAAATTTTCACCCAAATGGTTTCGCATTATGCGTTCAAGACAGTGTATTCTGTGCATCCTCGCACTCAAATCGATACCGATCTGGCTTGATTGTTGCTGTTCTTTTTTATGCTGTGATTGGTAAGAGTTTAATCTTGCCTAGTTTGGGTAGTGGCTACGGTTAGGATAGCTCAGATCAATCTTCAGCACACAAGAACAGCAACGATCTATCTTAGTAGACTTATGCAAAATGGTACAGCCCAAGTGGCGTTAGTCCAAGAATCTTACTTTCGTAAGGGATATTTCTATCTAGGAAACCTTGTGAATTTGGTGTTTGCTACTTTCAATAAAAATGAAATGGTAAACTCACGTGTCATGCCTCGAGCATGTATGCTGGTCAACAACGAAATCGTTGCTACACTCATCTCTGAACTAACTACTAGTGTATGTGCTATCACAATCGATGTATCTGTTGGAAACCTCAACGGGAAACACGTTTATTGTTCGGTTTATTTACCGCATGATGAACCATCCCCTACAAATGCTTTCTAGCAAGTCATTGCACTTCAAAAGGCCTTCCGCTAATTGTTGGTAGTGATGCTAATGCTCACCATATGATCTTGGGCAGCTCAAACATCAATTTGACAGGCTCCAGTTTTATGGAATATTTAAGTATAGTACAGATCTTGGAATACTTAACATAGGCAACCGCCCAACCTTCATGGTATCTGGAAGAGAGGAAGTGTTAGACATGGCGCTTTGCTCTAGCAGAATTAGTCACGAGCAGACCAATTGGCATGTGTCAAATGAAGAATCTTTATCTGCCCGAATAAACCGGTATCATACATCTATTTTACAGTGTAAAATTTTCTTATTATTCGTGTTATCATAAACTGGATTATAAATCGGTAATACCACAAATCATATTGATGATAGAAGTTATAATTTTGGGAGTTTTAATGATATACCGAATGGGTTGTTAAGTATCGTTACCATTCAAAAATGCCGTATTTCTCGAACAAAAATTATGCTGAATTATACACATTATAATCACTATATCATCAACTTCATGATACAGCAAATAATAAAAACAAAACGGAAATATTTCACCAAACCTGCTTTATCGACCCGAAAAAAGTTCACCCCTGCGGGCACTTGTTGGACACTGTCAAGTTTTCCTATGATTATCTGAATCATTGTTTACATCCGCTGCGTTTTTATTTGTTGAATCGGGAATTGAACCGCGATTGAAGTGTGTTCAACATTTGTTTGATAACTCTTCGTGTACTGCTTACGCACTACACCAACCGGAATCAGTGCTCGCGGTAGGTTGGAACCCAGTTTTGTTGTGAAGGAAAAAAGCAGTTGGTAAAGACCATCAGCAGCGGGGGTGCTCCGATACAGAAATTGCCAGGTGGAAACTTGAAAATAGGGAGTTCGACTTCGGAATGCAGGGGAAGCCGGAAAAGGTAAGCTTTCAAGTGCATTCACAGAAATTAGAGAACTGCAGCTGCTGACATGGAAACAGCAGCCGTCAAGAGTGGCAGTTTTTGGTGACAATGGGATTCCCGCACTCGTCCCCGCTTGAGCCCAACTGGAGTGTAGTTTCTTTTTTGCTCAGAAAGGTTCAGAAGTATTTAAAAGACCTTAAATTTGTCACTGATAAAGAACTGGAAGTACACACAACAGTAGTTACATGCCATTGTAATGTTCAAACATTGAAAAAGTCTGAAAATATTAAAATCCATTGCCACCTAGATGAAAATATATTATTAGAAATTATTCATGTATCATTCAATGTATCGTTATCACAAATGTTATGATACTTGAAAAGTATTGAATATTTTCCTTTTTTCGATTTTAATCATGAAATGATAGAACTATTATTACTTTTGTAGTTATCATTCCACGGATGAATGTCTTATGATTTAAACGATATCGTGAATTGTAAATTTCTATGCGGGTGACCATCGCTACATCTTGTTTGAACATGTTAATGTTACTTTGCAAACTCTGCGTTTTAGGAACCCCCGGTCAACCAACTGGGATCTCTTTACCGATTTGGATGCAGCCAAATTTCATAAATACTCACCATCCATTGACACTCCAAGTGATTTAGATGATGCCGTTGATACTGCAACGGCCTTCATCATGGAAGCTTTTGAAGAAGCTTGCCCTCTGCGGTCTGTGAAGACCAGAAGAGTAACCCCTTGGTGGAACTCTGATCTGGCGAAGCTCAGGAAACAATATAGAAAGAGTTGGAACAGACGACGTTCGGCTGGATCGGAGGGTTTCAGGTCGGCTCGCAAGGCCTACCAGAAAGCTCTTCGGTCTGCTGAACGATCCGGCTGGAAAGACCTTTGTACAAATGTTTCCAGTCTGAGTGAAGCCAGTCGGTTGAACAAAATCCTTGCAAAATCTAAGGATTTTCAAGTGAACGAACCTCGTTTGCCAAATGGTGATTTCACTTCCTCTGATGAGGAAGTTTTGGAATGTTTATTCAGTACACACTTCCCCGGATGTGTGGATATTACATCTTCGGATGAACCTGATGTCTTTTCTGGTAGTTATGATTCTTTAGCTTCGGCTCGGAGTATCATAACTTTAGAATCGATTGAATGGGCATTTAATAGCTTTGCTTCTTACAAATCTCCTGGGGCAGATGGGATTTATCCTATTTTGCTTCAGAAGGGATTTGATCATTTCAAACATGTTTTGAAACAACTACTTGTTTGCAGTTTTGCTACAGGGTATATTCCCAGATCTTGATCATTGTGGATCATCACATCCGTGATGTTCATCTGGCCAACGTGCCTCCTCATGTGAACCAACATGCTTACCAATCTGGAAAGTCCACTGTGACTCTTTTACACAAAGTTGTTTACGATATCGAGAAGGCATTCGCTCAAAAGCAATCCTGCTGGGGTGTTTTTTTTAGATATCGAGGGTGCCTTTGACAACGTGCCTTTCGATGCTATATTGGAAGCCGCACGGGGTCTTGGTATATCTCCAATGATTTCCTATTGGATTCACCAAATGCTCAAAAAAACCGACATCCCTTCGCGACATTGCGTCAAGCGGCGATTAGGAAATTGAGTGTTTGTGGATGCCCCCAAGGGGGAGTCAAATCACCACTCGTAGCAGATACGCTATTGAGGCAACTCAATAATAGCGGTTTTCCTACTTATGGTTTCGCCGACGACTACCTAACATTGTTAGTCGATATGTGCATCAGCACCCCCAGTAATTTCCCAGACCATATAACCGTTAAATTCCAAACACCATTTTGACTATGAGCTTGGCTATTTGTCTTCTGTGCTGGTGGTGTAGTTATGTGGAGATTTCGAAATTCTTTCCATGATTCTTCTTTTGAATCCTTTTGGAATTCCTTCTTTAAATTCCCAGTTTATTGCAGAATATTTCCTTGAAATTGTCAAAGGTTTTTCTTTTCTGGCTTTCTTCTGTTTTTCCAAGCATTTTCAGAAATTTTTACGTATTTGCTTCCATAAATAGGATTTTTTACGATTAATTTCAGGTTTTTCGAGGGTTTTCACGAGGTCTCTGCTGGAGTATGTACCCCCGGGCTTTCTTCCAGAGTTTTCCGCTGGATTCATCCCGGAGATCTCTTCCAATTTTTTTTCCAAAGTTCTTCCAGGAATTTCTCGTAGTGATTTCGGGATGCTTTTCCAACTTTCGGGATTTTTGCAGAGGTTCTTCCAGAAATAGTTTTCAGATATTTCTCGTTGATTTCCTTGCGGGTTTTCGCACGTAGTTTCTTCCGAGATTTCGCTCAGAGGTTTTCAGAGTTACTCTTTAAATATTCTTACTATTTCTGTTGGGATTACTCCCAGATTTTTTTCCGAGTTTGTCCCAGTTTCTCTCAGGATTTCTTTAGAGATTTCTCCAATGTGTCTTTGATGAATTTTTTTTACAAAATTTGACCAGGATTCCTTCAAATATTTTTTAGGGAATTTCTTACACGAAATCTTGAAAGTTCTCCCAGGAGACATTCAAAACTTTTTGAAAAAAATGCTGCAAGAACTCCGGGGCAATTATTGAAGAAATGCTGGTGGAGATTTCGGGAAGAACTCTGCGAATAATCTCAAGGGAAACTGTAAAAAAATCTCACTGCAATAAATTAGGTAATAAACTACAAGGAAAATATCCGAAAAAACGCGGGAAGAATTCCACGATAAAAACCATCAGTAGCCCTGCAGAAATCCCAGAAGACTAGAAAAAATCTTAGGAGAAAGCCCAGGATAAATTCTGAAAAACTCTGAAAGACATCCCAGTATCAACACAGGAAGGACTCTTCTGAGAGAAATCCCGAGAGAAACTCCGAGAAGGATCTCAGGTGAAACTTAAAAAGAAATCCCGCGAGAGCCTTTGGGAAAGATATCAGCTAGAACTTCTGTAGAAATCCAAGGAGAAACGCTAGAAGTGAACTTTCGGAAACATCTTGGAGAAATCACGGGAGAAACTTCGAAAGAAATCTGGGACTGGAAAGGATTTCCTGCAGAAAATTTGTAAAAAAAAACTTAAAAACCATTGGAGGAGCTTTAGTAGAAACTCCAGGAATAACTTTGAAAAATCCTGGTAGAAACCCACGGGAACTCAGGGAGAAATACTGGGAAAATCTCTAGAAGAAATTCTGTGTGATCCCCAATAAAAAATCCCGGAAAGATATGTTCAAATCTTGAAAAAATGCTGGTAGGAATCCGGAAGAATCTTCCGGAGAATCCTGAAAGGAATTCAAAAAGGAATAACAACACAAATGAAGTGAAAATCAGGAAAAATGAAATGAAAGAATTTTGTAAAACCTTGTGAGGAATTAAGAGGTATTTTTACAGAAATTCCGTTGTAGACGATTTTCTACGGATACACTAACACAACTTAATCGATTTTTTTTATTCATATCCACGATTATGTGGTAAATTCTGTGGACTTTATTTCTGAGTAGATCTACTACAAGTAATATGATTCGCTACTTTTTATTCTTACGACTCAATGTTTATCGGTTTATCGGTGCAAAATTTCCCTGAGCATTCCAGGTTTTTCCCAAATAAATAAAATTGCCTGAGGATTTCCAGGTAGTAGACACCCTGACAAGCACAGAACACTACAATCTTGGAAACAAACACGTGTAACAGAAATTGATAGTCAAATATTAGACCCTGCATACTTCAGGCCTAAGAGTCAGAGGTTAGTCACAAATTTTTGGGCTTTGGTTCGAACGGTACGGAGCGTAGGACCACCTACGAATTTGTGCGACTTGCTTAGTGCTAATGGTATTTTCAAAGTGTGTCTAGGCCTCTAGGGCCCATATAGCCACAACTGTAAAAGCGTGGGTATTCAGCATGAGCATGCTGAGGGTGGTGAGTTCGATTCCTTGTGGATCTCACGTTCTTCTCTATTTGGGAAATTGAGCCATCCACCTTGGCCTTACACACTCAGTCCTGAGTTGCCTGTTTGGTACTTTTTTGACGAAAATATAACAGCTGAACTATTTTGGTAGTTTCGGTAATCTATTTTATTAAGGCTTAGTACACCAACTGTCAAAAAAGTAAGCAAAAGGTAAACAATCCATTTTGGTTGTGTTCTGCAGCTCTATTTTCGACAAAACATTACCGTATTCGGTATTCAAAATTAAGTGTGTATCTTACTTGAAGTATGACAAACTATTTCTTATGAAGTAAGTTTGAATCAACTCAAGATGGATCTTCATTGAGGGGTTACGTACAAAAGGCTGAATTACGAAAGGCTGAAAAAGCAAAAGGCTGAAACACGAAAGGCTGAAATTACAGAAAAGTTTATATACTGAATAAAATAAATAAGCATAGGTTCATAGCTGAACCGTTCTTAACTCTTAATGAGCAAGGTACAACCTTCCAATAGATGAAATCAACCAGCCTCTTTTTTGCGAGACGGTCACCGGGAGGAACAAAAAACCTGCCTCCGTCGATGTGGGCCGCGCACAGACCAGCCACCACACAAATTCGGAAAAATTCCGGAGCAGCTTTTTGCGTCACGGAAACCGAATAAAGGGGAAGGATCGATAGCTTTTCGAAAGCTGTCTGTCAGAGTCAGTGCTCAAAAGGCAAGGCAAGATGATATCGTTCATGCTGGCTGGCCATGCAATGGCTTCTTTGTGCGCACACACAACACAAGACCAGACCAAACCGCGAAAACGAAGGAAGTAAGAAAGCACTTGCGTGCGAGGGGTGGGCCAGCAGCGCAGTCGGCATAAAATATAAATAAGCCTCCCATTACGTACGATACGACTCCGGTCCGGACGACTGTTGACGTTTGTAAAATGCTGTCTGTTTTCGGTGGTACACCGATACACCGAAAGACTGACGAAGCATAAGCACGCATGTTAATTTTCTCACCAATACAACGAATACAACGGAATGGTTTTATTCGCTTCCGAATTTTGTCTGTTCGGAGCAGTGTTGCCAGACTCCGAACATCAATCGTTTGTGAAAGCCGAACTTGAAACCCAAGTTGTATTGGTGTGACGTGTGTCTAACTAAATGGGTGCAGCTACCATACGAAGATGTGCGTTTGTGAGTAGTTGTTTTGCCATATTAGTATTATTGTTATTACTATTAAATATTGTGCACGGCGCGTATCAAGATAGTAATGCCGTGCGATTGGCTGCTGTGCAGCCAAACATATCTAGCAATGGACAATTAGAGATGTCTCAATAATGAAATTCTTTCAGTCGATCAAAAGTTATTTGATCAACTTTTGATCAGCATTTCCGCAAAAAAAATGTAATTAATGGTCTAATTAGCCAGAAAAGATATTCTTTCAATTGATTTATGTTTACTTTGCGACATCCCTAGGGTTACAGAAAGCGAGAGAATAGCTGGGTGAGCTCACCACCAAGCATTACTTCACTCCAGAAATATTTACTATTCCGATCGAAATCAAGCGCTGGAAATCAGCAACTGCAACTGTGCCCGTGTCCCACCCCTTCAGCGCACCCCCTCTAAGCATTCCGCAAGTGCCTTGGAATGCTTTCATCATGAGATAGAGGGCTACCTATGAACAAGAGGGAGGAAAAAAAAAACTGGTCGGTGCAGTTCTCCACCAACAACAACCAGCTGAGTGTTATTTTTTGTTGTATTTGCTACTGCACCAGCCCAGCAGTCAATACGAATACATAAGAGGGTCATAGGTGGTGTAGTGTGTATAGGGGAGTGTGCATATTGCGATTCGTCTGCCATTATTATTCGTTTTGTGTGTTCATGATTTTTAAATGTCCGGCTCTGGACCGAGATCGAGCGAGCGAGACCGGATCGGTGGATGACGTGTTGCTTGCATAGGAGTTTACTCTGTATTGGCGCATGGCGGAGGATGGAGATTCAGAATACGAGTGGTTTGTGAGACACAATGTCAAATTATATGTTCTGGATGTGACCGGAAGTAGAAGCAATGATGATTGCGACTAGATGCAGGTGGAATTTTTCGCCTACATTAGAAACAGATGTTGGTTTTGTGAAGGATTTTTGTTGAAATGCAGCAAGTTCTCTGTTCTCTACTAAACTGAAACTGTTTAATGGATTCTTCTGAAAAGATTTAGATAGATTGCAGAACCTGCTTCATAGCTTTGAGCTCTATAAACCCTTCTATGATTGTTAACTGAGAGTTTCCAATTGGCAAGTTTTGCATTCCAAGATAGTGTAATGGAAGGATATTTGTATTACGAAAAGATTTTCGTCCGTTGTGAAAACCCAGACATCCTCAGTATGGTATTGTTATACTTATCAATTAAGGACGTCATTGACCTAATCGTCATCATTGAATATTTGAAAGCAGTTTTCTCATTCAAAGCTGAAATTTCCGCAGTGAAAATGTATTCAATGTATTGCGGGTGCAGAATGGAATACAGTGAAATACTTTTTCAATGCAATCATGCATGTTTTGAGCGAGAAAACTGCTTTCGTATTTTCAATGATGACGATTAAGTCAATGACGAATCCTTCAACCTTAACAGCGCCGGCCACGAACAATTTATTTTTAAGTTTTTTATTAAATTTTAACACGAGGTACACGAATGGTGATACATTAAATTACAATATGGAACGAACTCACCAATATGCATCAACCGAGAAAGAGGGAAGCTGTATTGTTCTCGGCTACCACCACTTTTTCTTTTTAGGGGCGTAACTTCTAACTAGAACAAAGCCTGTTTCTCAGATTTTTTTATGAGCAATTCCACAGTTATTTACTGAGAGCTTTCTCTTCCAATGATCATTTTGTATGCGTATGTTGTTAGGCAACGAAGATACTCTTCTTCTTCTTCTTCTTTATAGTGCTATGTCCCCACTGGGACATGGCCTGTCTCACTTCAACTTAATGTTTTTTGAGCACTTCCACAGTCATTAATTGAAGGGATTTCTTTGCCACTATGCTTTTTTTGATACACTAATAGCATGGTTCAATAAATCGTTTTTGTTCCACACCGCTTATTCGATTCCTAACCAGATTATATGCCTTCTCACAAAATTTGAGCTCATTTGGTTGAAAATTGAGACTGCACAAGCCCGTCAAAGTTTGTATGGGAATTACTATGGGAAAATGATGTTTTTCATTCAATCGACCGTATCATTTCCACAGGTGCCCTATTGGGTTAGTCGACCCTTGGTAATACTAGGCTACTCTATATCCTACAACTTTGCCGTAGACCGCATTCAAATCGGACGCCTCATTAATTAGTTATCGATTTGTATCCAAGTGGGCAAACTTTAGCTATGATCCTCCAGCTTCCCAGCAGGCAACATTGCTGCATATGGCGCCAAAGATAGCACACTGAAATCATGGCTACTATGTTCCACTGCAGAATGCAGTGATGCCCACCGAATAGTTTAACCATCATAAGTAAAGATTTCGATTCTGGATAAAAATCGGTAACTAATTAATGAGGCGTCCGATTTGAATGCGGTCTTCGGCAAAGTTGTAGCTGATAGAGTAGCCTAGGATTACCAAGGGTCGACTAACCCACTAGGGCACTTGGGGAAATCCTACGGTTGATTGAATGAAAAACATCGTTTTCCCATAGTAATTCTCATACAAACTTTGACGGGCTTGTGCAGTCTCAATTTTCAAGCAAATGAACTCAAATTTTGTGAGAAGGCATATAGGGTGCCTGTACCAATTATGGCACTACCTAAGGAAAACTATTTGTACAAAAATAACGAGAAGACCAACGGATGTTACCAATATGTTAAAAGATAGTTTAGTTTCCATACTATACAGGAAAAATATAAAAACGGAGACAAAACTACTTTTAGTATTTATTACAGCGTGTGCTAATGATAGGAACCCTGTACCAGTTATGGCTACATTTTGTAATTTCGGTTCCTTTTCGCACTATTTGCATGCATTTCTTATGGGATTAGCCATAATTGGTACACTATGGCGAAAAAGGGTGCAAGGAAGCCGACATTTTAAGGAAAATGATTTTTTTCTACCATAATTTGAGCAAAATGTTAACTTGAAATGAGTGCAACCATCTTTTGTGAACGTGATCTGGTGTTCACATTTTTTTTATTGTTGATATATATCGTTAAAGGGTGAAATTCAACTATGGCGAATAATTGGTACTATAGCCATAATTGGTACATTTACCCTAATCTGGTTAGGAATCGAATAAGCGGTGTGGAGCAAAAACTATTATTTGAACCACGCTAACACTATACCCAAGGAGTCGAGAAAATTCTCTCGACTAGAACTCACCGTCTCCGGATTGGCGATCATTAGCCCTAACCACTAGGCTAACTGAAGACCCCTACTCTATATGAAGATACTCGATACCCAACACGGACAGAAAAGCGTTCACATTGAAACAAAAGTAATATTTGTTGAATTTACACATTTCTTTTGGAATTATGGGAATTCTTATAGTTTCAAACAGATTTGCTAATTTAAAATCCATGTGAAATTCTGTTTGATTTAACAATCCAGTGCTTTATGGCGATTCTTGGTCAATCTAACTAACCATTCCCTCGGCGTCGAAGAGGAATGTAAAAATTGGCAAAAGCCACAATATTTAATATGAAATTAAAAATGTTTTACTGATGAATCCCTCCGTAATTTCTGTTAAACTAAGCAGAATGTTTTGTTTTGCAGAGCATTTACTACTTTGCTAATGCTAACGAAAGGGTAATTTTCAAGTTATGCAAAGTTTACAAAAGCATAATTGAAAATTATCTCTAATTAGTACGGCATTCAAGGTTGTTCGGCATTCGAAAAGTTGTATATTTGACCAATAATGAGATTTCCTATTTTTTCGTAACAATATTTTTTTTTTCTATTTTTTCTTCAAATATAAATAAATCAGAGGAAATCAAACATGCTACTTTCCAATGAGTATACCTTTTATTGAAAGTAAAAGAAATCTATTTTTCAAACTACCATAATATTGTAAATGTCAAACTTGACAATCCACGTCAAAAGCCTGAAACTCTTGTTATTTCAATCAGATTTCCGATTGAAGAACGACAATACTGGATTGTAAAAACAATCAAAAATTCTCATTGCGACCAAAACAATGTGAAATTCCTTCTGACTTTATCTCAAATATGTTTAATTTTACCGTAGATTTTTCTGCGGGAAAGAAATGACTCACAACTCCTATGTTGGGTTTAGTTATTTAATTTATTTTTAAAACCAACTTCCCATAAATTTAACACAATAAGTTAAAAAAAAAATTTCAGAAGTTCTGTAAAACTACTTCAGCTACTTTGCATAGAATTCCATTTCAATGCCGGCACAATTTCTTTAATTTTTCATTCCCAAAATGAATTTAAGTTTTGCCCCAATTTGTTTTCAAGTAGGGTTTGTGTTCCATCAGTAATCTCACGCTCCCAATTTCATCCTATTCGAAAACAAGCGATTACGGCACCGATTGATTCCGTTCTTTTTGTTTTCATGCGTGCTCACTTCTACAGGGTGTCTACTCAATTATGAAAATGAAATTCCCTGATATTTCCAGGGTTTTTCCAGGTTTATGAAAACAATTCCAGGTTCAAGAAACTTCAACAAATCGACTAAACTAAACATGTTTTCAGATTTCCAGAAGTTTGTGGAAACGCAACTTTTTGGGAAATTTCTAGTTCCAGCTATAATGACATTTAAGGAGAACATTCCACCAGCATTTAGGACGGAAGCACGAGATAATTTTCTGATGAAATTCTTAATACAATCCTGGCGATACTTTAGGAAAATTTTGTTTATGAATTTCTGAAGGAATTTAGCAAGGAAAACAACAAGAAATTATACTATATATTTTTATAAAAGTTAAGCTTGGCTGTTCCAGCAGAAAATCTTCCGATTTGTTCCTGAGCAAACTTCCTCAACTACTGTTGGAAATTAAAAAAAATGTAGCTAACGCTTTTAAACAAATCCTCCAAGAAACCCTACACAAAGAGCTTCAGTTATTGCGCACGAAGACCTTCGATGCTTTCGCAAAAGAATCGCTCAAGTATGTATTTTTCAGGAATTTTGCTAGATTCTTCCTCCTTTTGTAGAAATTGCTAGCAACAATGTATATGAAAGTATAATAAAGTATATAAACAAATATTGTTACAGATGGACTTTTTCCAAAATTAATAGAAAAAAAAATGTAATTCAATAGTTTCGGTTGTCAATAGTTTCGATCTTGAAACAAGGAATTGTCATCTAGAATGTACTAATAAATTGGCAACCATGTTAAAATATGTGGAACTCAGAAGCAACTCTGGGAAAGAAAGAGTTGAGCATTGTTTCAAACATTGTTTAGAATCATTTATGAGTTGTTCTAAAAACGTTTCAGAAATGATCAGAAAAATATTTAAAAATTCTTCCAGAAGTCATCTAGTTAATTTGGCTTGAAATACTAACATCGAATCCACCAGGAGTTCCAACTGATCAATAATACTCTGCGGGAGTTTCAGGAACTACGCTCAAAATGTATCTTTTAGTTCCCTCAGGTAATTTCCAACATCTACAGGCGATTGCGAATTTGTTAGGCAAACTTCAATAAATTCTGCTATTTAAGTCACTAAGCTGCAAGATTTAAGAATTCAAAATCCTAACAATAAAAGCATGTCGACTTAGTTTTCCGAAATAGGTAAAACATAAAATAGGAGATTGCTGTGGAAAAAGTACATGCTAGTTTAAACGTCAAGGGTAATGAATATCTGATAAATAATAAATAACGAGCGGATAGGTAGTAGCGGCGCAGCCGAAATTTTTATTCGCTGTGAGACATTTCCAACTGAAAATTTGAATTAAAATGATAAACACAGAAATTCCCTGATTCTCATCAGAATTCCCTGAGAATTCCAGGATTTTTCCAGGTCGAGTAAAATTCCCTGATAATTCCAGGTTTTCCAGGTTTTTCCAGGTAGTAGACACCCTGTTCTAACAAAAAATACAAAAATAAGAAACAAAACAAACAGTGCTTCATTCCTTTGTTTTTCGTAGGATGAAAATGGGAGCCACATGCTTAATAAGGGAACCAATACCCTACCTATCAGATCCAAGCACAACTAGAAGAAAATTTACTTTTATCTAAAGAAATGGCTTGCTTCATCCTCTGAGGTGCATATTTCGATAAGAAAAAGTGATCTTTGCAACGGAGAAAGGGCCTTTTTGACGAAGTCATTCTTTTAACAAGATTCTCCCATTTTCCTGCTACCTGTTGTTGAAGTGAGCGTTTGCTTTCATTAAATAGACTTGTTAGAACATATTGCACACACATACTACTATTATGGAAGCGTTTATGCAAAAATTTGAAGATTTTCATTATTTTTTGAATGAAATAACAGCTATTTTCTATGTATGCTTGAAGCACCTTAAATCAATCATCCGGTATAGTTAGTTCAAGCCTCAAGTTAAGGGTCAAGTTAAACATAAACATGCTTGAACCTACCATGACAATAAGTGAACTGTCAAATCATCAACCATAAATATTGTTGATGTAAGCATATTATGATTGAATCAACCATACTTCTTGTTCTAAAGAGATCATCAATTCTGCTTAGTTCAAGCTTCCATTATTCTTCGACCTATTATATTATGCGCAATACAATCTATTCTATTATGCGCAATACAATAGGATTATATAAAAGTCAGTGCACAAATATGTTTGTTTGGGACCGCAATATGATTGACTTGACTTTATTTTTTTCTCCGTGACGTCCTTACAATCGCAAGGAAAGGGTAGGAATGTTAGTTTAACGTCTACTTGAAGATCTTGAAGGTGCCGAAAGATTGGGGCAGTCAATCAATGTTTGACAAACAAAAGATTGAAGAGGAAAAAATAAATAAACAAATAAAAACAGAAATCGTTTGCAGTAAAAGTCAAAACATTAAAAAAAAAAACAGAAACATCACAAAAACACATTAAGCTTCAATCCATGCTCCCACTTTATGCAGGAAAATAGCAAAATTGAAACTTGATGTGGTAGATCTTAAGCCGTAACGCACCATTCAATGGTGATCTACCCACGTTACGAGATACAATTTCATTAATTGTGGAATTTCACATAAAGTTTGTTGTATAATTTCTTCAGAAGTTCCACTACGATTCCGTTAGTAATTCATTTGGGAGTATAGTTGTGAAAGTGTCCAAATCAAGGTACAAAAATCTAGCTGCGAGTAATAAGAGATATCATTACTGCTTAGGATTACGATAATTTCAGCAGTAATATCTCTCAGTAGTGTTTGTCATGGTTGAGCCCAAGGTTGAGCCAACGATTCCACAACTCTATTTTCCCGGGTTTCACCATAAGTTCCTCCAAGAATGCCCTCATGAACGTCATCCAAAGAATCATCCAGAAATGCGACAAAATGTTTGTTTGACTTTCTCCATTCAAGATTGATTTTAGAAATACTGATCCAGGGTGTCTACTCATAAGACAAGATTAAATTCCATAAGTTTTCCAGGTTTTTCCAGAGAGTAATTTTGAAAGTTTATGATTCAAAAATTAACCTAAATTGTACAAGGTACTTATCGAAAAACATACAGAAATATCTTCAAAAAATATGTGAAACTTTTTAATTTTGTTCTTGGTTTTGTTATCCAAGAAATTCCATCAAATCGCTTCCACCACGACGAAAATCCTACGGGAATTTACGATAGCAATCAACAATTCCGAATAAAAACGGATGGTACCGTTCACTTCGGCTATACCGATAAATACTTCTCTTGAACTCTTTTTAGGATTACGAATTCCTTCAGAGATTTGTTTAGAAATCTGATTGGAAATCTATCCAGAATTCTTTCACAAATTCTTTGGAAGATTTCACTCGAAATTCTATTTATGATTCTTTCTCGAATTCCTTCCAGAATTGCTCCTTGGATTTCTACCGCAATCCCTGATTTAAATTCTTTCGCAGTTTCTCACAGAATTATTCCCGCGAAGTCTACTTTGGGTTTAACAAAGCCCTTTTTCCTAGAGATTTACCGGATTTTTTTTGTGCTGGCATTCTCTAGTTCTCCCAAGCTTCCATCCAGAATTGTTGGCTCCCATTAATAAATGGTTCCTTCAGGGATATTTTCGGTGTTCTTTTGAAATGTTTCATAGTTTTTTCCTGCAATTCCCCAAGATTTCTTCAGGACTTTTTTCGGGGTCTCTGCGGGAGTACCTCCCGGGATTTTTACCAGAGGTTTACCCGGAATGCTTTCAGAGTTTCTCGCTGGCGACTTCCGACACTCCCAGAAAAACTAGTGAAATCCCTGCAAGAGCTCCGGGTGCAAATTTTGAAGAATTTGGGATTTGGGAAGAGCGCCCTGAACTACGGGACACTTCTTCCGGGAAGAGCTCTGGGAATAATTCTGAGAAAATCCGTAAAAAAAATCTTAGAATGATCACTGCATGAAATTCTGTAACAACTACAATGGCCGACTTCGACCCCTACTCACGGTTTCAAGAGTACTAACCTCATAAATTCGTAAACAAATGAGCTTGATTTGGAAAAGCTGCATCTTTCTGCAAGTGAGCAAAGCCAGGATTAACAAGTTCGCCTTGGTTCGATGTTTCGTTCGTCAGATTTGTGCCTCGAAAGTTTGTATTCAAAATGGCAATGGGTTTTTTTGATGTTTCACCTTAAATGAAATCGGCCTTAATTTTCACCCCTTCTAGGGAGAGTGTCCTTCGGTCATTGGTGATATTCCTCTGAACGCATCAACAAATACCATGTCATGAATTCAGCAAACATGGCGTTAGGTTCCCCGAAAAGAACTAGCGGAAAATATATTAATGGCATATCAGATGTGCACTAAGGATTTGGCAAGGATATTGTTAAGTACACAGCGAAATAAAAATTAACTGTTGGCCTGCACGTCACAATTTTGACTATAAATTGAACGATTTATGTGGCAAACCATTAGCAGACTTGAATGACCCTCAATTGGGTTGAATAAAAGGTCCATAATAAAAAAAAATAGGTATAGAAATTACTTTTTCGTAATCCGTGCTTAGATTTTATTATTAACATATCATTTATTTTTCCTTATTTTAAACTTCTCGAAATTACCTTGATTCGGACCCAAATTCTTTGTTTCCAGGTTTTGACAACTTGATATTTCTAAGCGGTGCGTTTTTCTTCACAATTCTACCTTCACTAAATCGGCTCCAGAGGCACGTTATCCTCCATTTGGGAGATTGTGCCATTCAAATTACTCTACCATTGTCAGTTGTGTTGGTTGCTTGGTTTCAAAGACAAACTACAGATATACCTGGACATTTCAATTTTCAAAATGCCAATGAAATCGAATTTTACATAAAATTGAAGCAATTTTTTTAATTTTATTTTTATTAAAATTGTATACCAAAATATACTAAAACAAAGAAAAATTGCATGAAAAATGAGTTTTCGATAAAAGGCTCGGAGGTTTTGCCATATATTAGTAATTCTCGCTAAATAACAAATATACACAGCTAATCGCGTTCGGTAATTTTTACCGAAATCTCAACCGCTGGGCGTTCGGTAACGGGTTTTTAACGAAAATCTGTAAAAAATTACCAAACTTCGGTAAAATGTTATCGTTTATCTGTCAAACTCTAACAAATTTCGGTGAAAGTTGTTACCTTTCCCGATTTTTTCTTGTAAAACACTTAACGGTTGAGATTTTGGTAAAACATTACCGAAGTCGGTGATTTCTTCTGTGTACTATTATCTCGCTAGTTTATTTCAATCGTTTTTTTTATCTCCAAAAATATGAATGGTTGATGGCAATATTTTGAGCAATGGACCTACACAATAAATGTATTTGCATAAAAGTCCCAAAAAAATTCAAAAACTTCAGAAATTCAATCAAGGATTCATTTAAAAATGTCTCCGAGGATTTATTTACTCTGGAATTCCTTTACGAATTGCCAGTTATGGCTAACCCCATAAGGGATGCATGTAAATAGTGCGAAGTGGAACCCAAATTAACAAATATGTCTATAACTGGTACAGGGCTCCTATTATTGGCAAACGCCGAAATAAATACTTAAAGTAGTTTTGGCTCGACTTATATATTTTTCCTGTGAAGTATGAAAAGTAATCTATCATTTGACATATCGATGGCATTCATCGGTCGTCTTCTTATTTTTGCAAAAATAGTTTTCCTTAGGTAGTGCGATAACTGGTACAGGCACCTAGGTCATTATTTACAAAAAAAAAACGAAAAAAAACAGCAGAAATATTTACTGACTAAATCGGTATTATTTTAACAGCTCGAGAGCTTTGTGCCTTACTGAGTGCTCGGTAATCAACATTTTTTACTGAGTTATCTCTGCTGTTCAAAAACCCAGTAAGATTTTACTGAGTTCGGTAATCAAAACTAATTGTGTACCGCTATCTGCTTGGTTGCCTTTTGTTGCAACTCTGCGGTGTTTAATAAAAGTAAGTGAACCAAGATTTTTTCAACTTTATTACGACGGTCTCTGAAGTAAACTTTCCAAATAAATTATCATGTTACAGATTATTTCAAAAAATCTTCCATGTGTTCCTCTAGAAGAGTCACAAAGAATTCTTTTACAAAATGTGGCTTGAATTGCTTCACCAATTCCTCTATAATTGTTCACAAATCATTTCAAAGATTGTTTTAGAAATTCGTCCAGGTATTACTCCAGAAATTCAGAAATTTCTCTAGGCATTTGTTTGGAGAATCTAATGAAGATTAGATTGTTTTAGAACATCCACCAATTTTCTCAGTTTTTTTTTTCTAAAAAAATTTTTTTAAAATGCTTTAGGGAATTTGTCCCGAGTTTTCGGCCAAAAATTACCTCACGGATTCTTTCAAAATACCTTCCATGGATTCGTTCGAAAATTTTCTTCAAGAATTGGTTTAAAATTTTCTCCCATTCTAAAAATTCAACAAGGAATTCTTTCAAAGCATCTTGCATGATTTATTTCTGAAATTCCTCCATTTTTTTCAAAAACAAAACCCAAGAATTTGAATGGAAATTCCTCCAGGGATTTTTTCAAAAATTCGATCAGAAATTCGAATATACAGTAGAATGTATTCAGTTCCTTCAGAAAGTTCATTTTTGTGAAAGAGGTAAAATCCCTTGAAAAATGTAGAATGTTTACATTAGTTTATAACCTTTTTGATTAGCTTTTTGTGGTAACTTTTGATAGAAGATGTTACTCATTTATTTTATTAAGGCTCAATCGGCATCAAGCATGACAGAGCCACAAATTGGTGGTCGTTACATCAGTTGCATATGAACATAATTGAACAACCATGTACTTTTCTGTTATCGACCAGATTCATTTCGAATCGTAAGACCTCAAACCCTTTCCACTTCCTCTACCTCGATCATCACTGTCTCTCCCATCATTCCTTCGCGGATTTCAAGTTTTCAGCTCGCACTTGTTGCTACGTTGGCGGTTTGATTGATTGACATCAATTGCACTTACCTTTTTCGCCTGGATAGCTACTATTCAGTTGCTGCTCGTCATCGCGCGAAACTTGCGTAATGATAGATGTTGCGTCCATTTAAACATTGGCTTTTGGACGCTCCCCTCCGGAAATGTTGGTTGCTCGCTGTCGCCGCTGCAAATGCCGTAGGTACTGCCTTGGTTTAATTATCCGAGCTGACCGTTGTCGAGCTTCCTCTCGCTCAGGAAATACTTAGAAGATGGAAACAGCTCACCCGGCTGTTGCGCTCCGTTCTGGACCCGGGGTGATGCTGCCTGCCCACTTCACTTCCGAAACCCCGTACGTGTGTTTTTGTTTGTGTTTTCTTGAGGATTTTCCACTGGGTCTTCTCGGTGCCTTATTTACACTTTCTCTCCAACTATAACCACTTCAACAAATCAACCCGCTATTTTCCACCCGATTGGATCTGGCTATCATCGAATTCCGATTTTCTCCTTCGCACAAACTCCGTGTGTCGGCCGGCGCTGGCTGCAAGGAAAAACTTTCCCCCAAACTGCTGGACTGCAGCTGCGAAACGCACAAGAAAAATCGAAATCACATAAACTGCTCGCCGCGAACTCGAGAGATAAATACGAAATTCCAATCACAAAAATGTGCCGATCGCGCAAACACCAGACCAGAGAAGAAACTTTTAATTCCACTTCTTTGACTTCTTATTCCTCCCTATAGTAGCCTTTCGCACTCTACCACACTCCGGTGTACATATATTATTCTTCTATTTCTCTTTCCCGTGTTGTTCGTCGTTGCAGGCACGCACACAACCACGCGTGCTCAATATTTACGGATCACGTCACCTCACGAACACACCGCTACACCCTGTGTGGATCCCGGAGTCGCGGTAGATTTCAAATTCAAGAAAAATTCACATTCGCCATAAAACCGAGACGGGACCTAAAGCCACCTCAGGCCTTCACGCACGCACTTCAACCCCCGAGTCAACACAGGCTGTTCCGTCTGTTCCGAAAATCACTAGAAATTTTTATCTTCTGCACCGTACACACCGTATTCCGTTCGTTTCACGAATCGTGAAGCGCAAATTTTCCTTCTTTCGCAGACCTTCCAAAAAATCACGCAAAAAAAAGATTAGGTACCTACTTCGTCGGTTGAGCAACACAGCACGAAAAAAACACGTCTCACTTCACCGAGAGATGGCCTCTGTCAATCAACACTGGCAGCGAGCG
The DNA here is from genome assembly GCF_035046485.1 of Aedes albopictus. NCBI lineage: Eukaryota > Metazoa > Arthropoda > Insecta > Diptera > Culicidae > Aedes > Aedes albopictus. The sequence continues at coordinate 387,570,536 of NC_085138.1, forward strand.
AACGACCGTCACCCTCGCAGTCACCACCGTGTTCTCGTATACTCGTGTGTGAAACAGTGCTGCAAGCCAAACCTGATATCCATTCGGTGCGCCGTCGTTTGATTCGTGTGTGTATTCGCTTGTCGTTACTGGGACTTCGTAAAAGTTCGGCTCTGCTGTCGACTACTTTTTCGTTGGAGTAACTTAATCTGTGAGGGTAACTGCCCAAGTGTGAGTGTATCGCAAGCACAGTGATGCCATCTGAGTGGCAATCATTTGCTTGGTGCTGATTTATTTTTGTTACGCAAGATCCTTGTGCAGATTTTGATGGATATATTCACTGAGAGGCCCACACTGTCCACGGGGGACCACTACCGACAAATCACCGGGAGAACTTTCGTTACGCGTAACGGCGGAGAACACCGGAGCCAAACACAAAGTAGGTCTGCTCGTCGCGGCGGTCGGTTTATTTACTTTAACAACAAACAATGTATAAACAATAACAAGCATACATACATTAGGCAGGTTCAGCGCTGGGCAAAAATGATAAGCATCGCAACATATATTAGGCTGGCCCAAATATTCCAACAGATTTGAAGTTACTTCTGGTCTCTGGATGGAATGTCTTGATGTTCATATAGCTCTTTATCTGTTGTAAAGACTCGTTGATCGCTGATACAAATGTAGATTATTGGTGACCATCAATTGCATGTGTTATGCTATGCTCAAACTATGCTTGAATAACACGTGAATCGCCGTTTTCACGTTATTCATCCAACAATGTGCTATTCAACGTGAGATTTCCATACATTTTTGACAACCGAATATCACTTTGAAGATCGTGTTATTCGCGAATAAGTGCGTAGCATCCTTATGTGTTTAATGCGTAATTTCGGAGCAGCTCTTTACGCATTGTTGGCTTGACGCATATATCAGCATTCATGACATGATCACTATTGGGTCTAAATAAATTGAATAACTGATACTGTGACCTGTGACCTAGACAACATCATACAACAATTTCTTAATTTTAAAACACAATACGTTTACTTAACTGAGCTGGCGATGGTTTATTCTTACAATAGAACGGGACACTCTTGCATTGTTTTGCCTGCATGCTCTGAGAGTATCGCTGAGTCACAAGACCTTATATCTAGGTTTTATAGGCATCTTAGTCACAAACATTTTTGGAAGAACAATATTGCAGTAATTTGGAAGTTGATAACCGCAAATTGGAGAAAACCCGTAAAGTAGCAGCAGAGAAGCATGATTTCATTCCCAGGTTTCAAGTCAAGATGTGTCTTACGGCTTCAGAAACGAAAACAAGTATCGTTCTGAGGATTATCGAGATACGTCTTCACGTAATCCAGAAATCGAATAGCAAATTCAATTGAATATTTTTAGATCCTCAAGTAAAATCTATTCTGGCAGCTCTGTACCACCAAAGTAACGAGAATCTGTAATCAAGTCTGTGGTGGTAGTGTGCGAGACTTGTCAGTCCTCGAAGGAAAAGCTTCCGAGTAAAAGTTGAAAATCAACACACCTTTCCACCTGCCCTGCCTTTTTTGCCATTTGCATCACATGCCGCACGGGGGGATTTGTGGTTGAAGTGGAAACCGAAGTGGAAACATCGCATTGTACGTGGATTGACAACGCAAAAATTATTGCGCGCAAACCCCAAAATTTTATTCCCACCTTTGAGTTTCCGCGCCGAAGACCCAGCGCCAGATTCGGCGACAAAGAAAACTGACAGCAATCGCCGGACAGTTGGCAATCCTGATATTTGACGGCGGGCGCCTGGTAGTCATGGGAGTGGATTGTTGTCACGCAAATAGATCTTTTCGCTGAAAATGCATGTGTATTGAGTTATTGTTGACAGATTTTCTGCAGTGTTAGTGTGAAATTCAGCGGTTTTCTGTATCGCGTAAGCCTTCGCTGGAAGAAAACGTCATGTTGTTCAGCGAAGCAAGGAAAATTTTCAGTGAAAAAAGCAATAATATTGTCCTTTCGGATAAAAATACTTATTTTGCTGTTTTGAGATTTCTCATTTTGTTTAAAATTTTGCTCATTGCTAATTTTTCACTTTTTAGGAAAGCTTTTTTACTCCAAAATTCTTGTTTTACTTGTACACTCCAAATGTGATAATTTGAAGTTCCAACCAAAATAATACTAGAAGAATCGGAATATTAAGACTTTAACCTAAAACAAACATCTTTGTTAGAATAATTAAAATTTTGAAAGAAAGGTAACATCAACCCAAACATGAATGAATCATCCGTGCTTGAAAACTAACACATCGACACAATACTCATACATTCAAGTTGAATTAAATAATGAATCAATGTATGTGTGTACGACAGCAGTGTCTGGTGCATGTCACGCACGACACGACACATGCAATCGACAACAGTTCCCCAAAGGAAACACAACAAACGCTGTTGATGAGCAGTGTACCCCTCCTTCCCCTATTTAATGGACGCAAGAAGACGGAAGCGGCATGTATGCGACAGGTGTAGGCGGCAGAGGCAGAGGTGTGACAACGGTGACTGACAACCGACCAGCAGAGATGAAAAAGATTCGAGTGCTGCTATTTTCCGGCTTTTTTGCGAATCCGATTTAATTAACACAAACACCGTCAACGGTGTTGTTCTGCGGGAAAGCAATCTTTTCTTCGCTCCCAAATGAAAGTTTTCACGAGCTTATTTTTAACGTTCCGTAGTTTTCTGGTCTGGCAAAGCGCAATAGACACTGAACAGCAACAATAAATTTAATGGAAACAATGCAAACACACCACAAACCGCGAGCACAAATTGCACAACACAACACGATCAGTACGGATTCCCACTCGAAACTGAACTGACTGAATCGCATCAAAATCGAAAAATCGCGGAACTCCGGTCAGTCGGACGGAAATGTTGCGTATACATGTCACGGCGTCAGGTGTCGCGGTCACCGCACAGTGAATAACGCTACAAAGTAATGTAGCGCACGGTCAAATTTTGCTAACTAGCATTAGAATTGACTTTTTTTTATATAAAAAAAAGTCTCGCGCTTAGTATCATAGCACCAGGTGTACAATACAGCGCCCCACTTCCGACATTGTGTTTAACGCAAGGCAAAAGCAGCGGAAGTCAAAGAAAAAATGTCGCTAATTCGGTTTTGAACTGGAAACATAATACACAGTTGGGAATTGAACTGTTGGCTGCTGCTGGGCTGGTGACTCCGTTGTTTTTTTTTTTTCTCGCGAGGTGTTTTAATTGTTGGACCACATCGACAATGTGCTCGCGAGTGTTTAGAAGGTAGCTTTGTAAAGTTTAGAAGTTGAAGTATGCAGAGAACGTCTGGTGCTTATGTCTTGGGCATCAATGCGGGTCGCCACACAACTTTGGTGTTTCATGAAAGGTAAGTGTTATTCTTATACTTAGGTGATGACCTGCAAACAGCCAGAAATGCATCTTTGCAGTACAAAGAGTGAGTTACCAGTTAGCAGACTATACACAGGGGCGGCAAAATATGCTACAGAGTGATCGAATTGCAGCCCGTTGTGCAGTTTCCATGATCACTAGCATGCGCATAGCATACACTAATTATTATGCAACTCCTCTGCATCCATTTAACCCAAGCTGTTTATCCAAAACCAGTAAATTTGGGCAAACCGAATCATTCAAAATTGTATATTTATCATTGGGTGTGTCATTATCATTTGTTCTATGATATATGAACAGTATTGAAAAATCCTATTTTTATAGTTTACATCATCTGATCATTGAACAATCATTACTTGTATGATTATCATTCAGTGAATAGAAAGCTTATAATATGCACGATACCACGAATTGTAAAAATCTATTCGGGATGTTCCCACCAGTTTCAGCATACATTGGTTCGTTTCGCTGCTAGAAATTTCAAGCGTCGGTTACACTTTTTGGGTGGTGCATGGAATAATCGGTTTCTCGCGGTTTGTTTACTTGCTACTTTCTTTGGTGATTGACGTGTGAACAAATATTTTAGACGATTGAACATTTGCACGGTAATCTATAAAGCAAAGCAAGATGCAATAATGGAAAACTTAAGGTTTTTCTTCACGTTGACATCTAGCTAATGATTAGATCTTGTGCTCTATTGGTTTCTTTAGTGGTGTTGAGATCAAGGTTGCGACCATTCATTTGCAAAGATTTACATTCATTTGCTATTATCTCAGTTCAGAAGCATGCTATTGAAAAACAATGTATGGATGAATTCAACCTTGTAGTTTTATCTGAAAGTTTGCCGAATAACATTGGGGTCGCAAACGTATACCAAAGTCGTGAGCGAGCTGTGAAGGCAACTCTCCACGCGGTGAATGTAAATTTCATTCACGCTGTGGAAAGTTGCCTTCACAGCTCGCTCACGACTTTGGTATACGTTTGCGACCCCAATGTTATTCGGCAAACTTTCAGATAAAACTACATGGTTAAATTCATCCATACGTTGTTTTTCGATAGCATGCTTCTGAAATGAGATAATAGCAAATGAATGTAAATCTTTGCAAATGAATGGTTGCAACCTTGGTTGAGATAATTCCATATTCTGAATCTGCATGCCAAACTGGACAGACTACATATTGAACGTATAAATTTAAATTTAACATTTTTTCCTTAATAAGATACTTAATTTGTAGTCCGTTCAAAGTCTAACACCGTACATCAAACCGTTTTTAATTAGATTTTGTTTTAGATTCTATAGAGGCATTTTAAAATCTTCCCCTGTGTTATAGGGATAGGGATTTTTCAAAACATCATCGCTCTTCTTCTTTTTCTTCATACAACAGCAATTGATTTAATCACCAATTGGTGATTTGATGTTGCATGAAGAAGCAGAAGAACGATGGTGTTTTGAAAAAATCCTATCCCTATAACAGGGGAAGTTTTTAAAATGTCTCTATAAAATCTAAAACAAAATCTAATTAAAAAAGGTTTAATGTACAGTCAGGTTTTTTTTACGCGGTTTTTATTTACGAGGTTTTTTTACGCGGATTTTTGAATTAACGCGGTTCATTTTTACACGGATTTTTGAATTAACGCGGTTTTCATTTACGTGGATTTTTAATTTTAGGCCGGATATTTTCCAAGCATTATTATAGAGTTTTTTTTTACATATTGTAGGAATTTATAGTAGGCACTGCATTTGTTAAAGTTGTATAGTAGGCTTAGGTTTGAATAGGGTCATTCGATGTCAATTATTAATTCTCGAGACGCCAAATAAAGTAGACGCATCTATTAAAGCTATAACATCTACAATTCAGAAGTGGGATAATGATCTTACGTGACTTCCCAAGACGGCGAGCTGAACCTGGAAATTTTTCAACCGGAGAAGGCGTTTCGAATGAAATTGAATTACGAACAACAAAGCAAGTTGAAGATATGGATGTTGGTGTAGAAGTAACCGGAACGCGAGCCGAAACCAATTCAACGGTTGTTGGTGGTCGCGGAGTTGCAGTTGGAGGTGATGAAACCCAAAATGATGTTGGAAGACGCTACGGAAGAAACCCATCATTGACGGTCGACGGGGCGGGCGCATGCAACGTTCAAATGTTTTTACATCCCGAGGATATCCGCAGTCTGATTCCTGAATTTGTCCCCGCGGAGATAACTGTAGAGAAGTGGCTGAAGAAAATCGACGGATTGAAGAATGTGTATGGATGGGACGAACGAGCGGTACTACACTATGCAACTATACGATTGGGTGCGGTACCGAGAATTTGGTTTGATGGTGTAGAAGAAGTTGTCGGCGGTTGGAATGATTTCAAGCAGAGAATTGTGCGGGCGTTTCCATCAAGAGTCGATGAAGTTGATGTCCACAGCTTTTTGACTAGAAGAATGAAGCAACCAAACGAAACGTACGAGAAATTTGTGTATGAAATCGTGGCCAAGGCAAGATTGGTGAACTTATCGGATGTGGCAATAATCAAGTACATCATCAATGGAATTTCAAACTCTCACTTGCGGTTAGCTTTGAGTACTGCTGGGCACACATCCGTGGATTCATTATTGGAAGCAATATTAAGATATGAAAATCAGACAAAAATGCAAGTTATGGAGCGTGAAAATTTCTCAAAACCATTTCAAGATCATATTCAGTCAAATGTTGGAATTCGAAGCTGCTTCAATTGTGGAGAACGTGGACATATTGCAAGAATGTGCTTTCGAAAAGGAGGACGACGGTTTCAAAATGATGGATCTGGTTATCAAGGTGGTTATGGCGTAGGAGAATTTGGAGACCAACAACACGTGAAGGATGGTGAATACCGACGAACCAATGGACGTTACATGGAACGGATGGCAAACCCAATTTCGGCGGTGGAAACAGATCCAGTACACAGAGGAGCAGAAGCAGTTAGTTTTGAGCGATCTCGAGGTAGTATAGAGTTTAGAGGTAGGACTGTTTTAGAAAAATCGTTTTTCAAAGTATTGGTTAGATTTTACAGTTTTTATCAAGAATGCATAACACTTTTTGACACTGGTAGTCCAATTTGCTTGATTAAAAGTAGCGTAGTTCCACACACCATCAAAATTTCCAAATTTTCAGAGCAAAAGTTTTCAGGCCTTAATAGTTCTAGAATTGATATTTTAGGGAAGTTTGATACAGAAATTGTAATTAATAATTTTATTTACAAATTGCAGTTTAAAATTGTGAAGGATACAACCATGGAACCAATGTGCATTTTGGGAGAGGATTTCATCAGGCAGAATAACTTGTTGGCTGAATATGACGGTAACGCGATAGTTTTTGGAAAGAAGAATGAAAATGATCCGATCTTGGATACAATGCCTTTGAACATGGTTAGCAAAAATGATGATTTTCGTCCCGATATTTATGATGTGGAGGTAAGCCCAAGTACTTTCTTGAATACTGATGTGGATCAACTAGATGTTGGTGATAAAAATATTCATTTCAAACATGTATCAGAAATCAAATCTCTTTTTAATGATGTATATGAAAACGGCACTAGACCAACAAAACCCAAAAATTTGTACACTATGAAAATTGAATTACAGAATAATAAAACTTTTAATTTCCCTCCACGTCGTTTGTCCCATGCTCAAAAAATGGAAGTAGAATCACAAATCAATAAACTTTTACAAGAAGGTGTTATCCGTGAAAGTAATTCACCGTACGCTAGTAGGATAGTATTAGTAAAAAAGAAAGACAGTTCATGGAGAATGTGTGTAGATTATAGGGAATTAAACAAAATTACGATTAAAGACAGGTATCCACTTCCACTCATTGAAGATCATTTGGACAGTTTGAGAAATAAAAAATATTTCAGTACTTTGGATCTTAAAAGCGGATACCATCATATTCTGATTGACGAAAGCTCTCAAAAATATACTGCGTTCGTTTGTCATTTGGGTCAATTTGAATATAAAAGAGTACCATTTGGTTTGAGTAACGCGCCGTCTGCATTTATGCGTTTTATCAACACAATTTTCAAGGATTTGATAAAAAAGGGTGTATTAAGAATTTATATCGATGACATTATTTTAGCAACGGAAACAATAGAGGAACATTTAATAATTCTCAAACAGGTTTTTGAAATTTTGGTTGAGAATCATTTGCAATTACAATTAACTAAGTGCAAGTTTTTAAAATCTAAGGTAGAATATTTAGGATACAATGTTAATTCTGAAGGGATCAGTCCAAGTGAGAAGCATATAGAATGTATTAAAAAATTCCCGATTCCTAAGAATGTGCATGATGTTCATAAATTTATTGGTTTGGCTGGATGGCCGAGCTGTAGGAATTTATAGTAGGCACTGCATTTGTTAAAGTTGTATAGTAGGCTTTGGTTTGAATAGGGTCATTCGATGTCAATTATTAATTCTCGAGACGCCAAATAAAGTAGACGCATCTATTAAAGCTATAACATCTACAATATTTCTGTAGTTTTGGTGCTTAACAGCATTAAAAAGGTAGAATATGATGCAGAGTCATTTTCTGGATATCCAAGGACATCCAAACTGTTATTGAGTTTAGATAATCTACGTCTGTAACGGTAACTTCTTGCATTAAACAAAGCAACGATTTGTAATCTGTTATGCCCAGTAAATCTTTTGAAAGTTCAATAGAGAGTTTTAGATCAGTCAGGATAACCTAGGTCATCCAAACTGTTCTGGAGTTTAGATCCCATATTCTGCGGGTGCAGCGGTAGCTTCTTGCATTATACAAATCAACGGTTTGTAATCTATTATGCCCAGTAAGTCTTTTGAAAGTTCAATAGAGAGTTTTAGATCAGTCAGGATAACCTAGGTCATCCAAACTGTTCTGGAGTTTAGATCCTAAAGTCTACGGGTGTACCGGTCACTTCATTCATAATACAAAGCTACGACTTGTATTCTTTCATGACTTACTGAACATCTCAAAGTTTAATAATAGACAGCATCAGATCTGTTGAGATGTCTAAGGACATCCAACCCGTTCTTGAGATTACATGAACTTTTTTCATTGTACAAATCTACGATTTGTAATCTATTATGTCCAGAGATTATTATTATATCTATTATTGTATCTATCTATCAGATAAGTATGTCTATTATGTCCATTTCTGGCTGTTCAATTGGTTGATTTTAAATATTTTAAAAGTATTTTGGAATAATTATTGATTTAAACCCTGTCTAATTATGTATAGTTACTATTTTTAGCTTGAGAAACTACTGTCATAGCCATAGACTTTGAAAACTGAGTTCCAGAACACTTAGTATTACCTGGAATATCCCAAAATTTTCTAAGAATGCTATGTGACCAGGTTTGTGACCTTTAATTATCAACCCTCGAGCAATCGCGCTGTTGTATTTTGTACAACACGTTGAAATAATCTCGCTTTTCGTGTTCAGCATTAGCGTGGTGCTGACGGTGGTGGGCAACCGCGTGAGTTACGGAAGGTTCACTTTACTGATTTACTGCCTGTACTTCGACACTTACGCGACAACTGTGAGATGGAGTCTTAACAACGAACCGGTTTAAACCAGTGTTGCAAAACTTCATCTCATTCATTTGAACACTAACCAACAAATCTTTTTAGTCATTTCTGGAGCAACATTTGAAAAGGGCCTAAGAGGTCTTGTGTCTTTTTTCTAACACGCTCCGTAGGGCATAACAGCAGCCCGCCCACGCAAATGAACACCGTTATCCGAAAGATCGATGTTTGCTCTATCTGATAACGGTCTTAGTTTTTGTGAATAAGCTGAGGGGGGCTCAGAAGCGACGTGTTAAGTCATTGTCAGGGTCATTGTTTACCAATGCTTGAATGCCCTTTTCAAATGTTGCTTCAGATTTTTCCTTCTATTCATGTTCAAAACGATTTCATTCAATCAGAGCACCTATCAAATGAGAAGCGAATCCTTGTCAATTGAATACATTGTCACTCGAATGAGTAGCTGGGCACGAAACACGAGAAAACCCTGCAAATTCCGCCAGACTGAAAAAAATATCGAATGTCGGGTCAAAGTCGGGTCAATTTTTTTCGAATGTTGGGCCACTGTTGGACCAACATCGAACAAGTATTGGGTCCATGTTGAGTTTGGTGGCCAAAATAAAAATAGGTGAATGACGGGTTGATGTCGGGTTTGACGTCATCAATGATGGTAAAAGCTTTAACCCTTATAAAAAGTATCATAAAAATACGATAAATTTTATTGTTACAACACCATTTTTTCGAAAAATATTCACCATTAAACATATTGCTTTTTTCACTGAAAATTTTCCTTGCTTCGCTGAACAACATGACGTTTTCTTCCAGCGAAGGCTTACGCGATACAGAAAACCGCTGAATTTCACACTAACACTGCAGAAAATCTGTCAACAATAACTCAATACACATGCATTTTCAGCGAAAAGATCTATTTGCGTGACAACAATCCACTCCCATGACTACCAGGCGCCCGCCGTCAAATATCAGGATTGCCAACTGTCCGGCGATTGCTGTCAGTTTTCTTTGTCGCCGAATCTGGCGCTGGGTCTTCGGCGCGGAAACTCAAAGGTGGGAATAAAATTTTGGGGTTTGCGCGCAATATTGTAATTTACACAACACACTCACCATCACCCCTATTGTTCTATACCATTCGGCGAATGGTAAATGGCACTTTTACAATAAAAAATGGTGGTCGTTATGTATCTTAACCATAAAATTTTGAGAAAATTTTCATACACTTTTTCGCGAAAAACAATAGAATGTATTGTGTTTTTATGAGACATTTTTAGGGCAATTTTCAAAAGATAACAATATATCTTAATGTTTTTTCATTGTTCTTACAATACAAATACAATTAATTGAATGGCGTCAAATGAATCGTTGTTACAATAAAAATACAATAATATTTGTTGTTATTTGTAAGCAGTTTTCGCTTTTGAAAATCCATAGAATTTATATTTCCCGCTAACATTTATATCCAGCATTTACGAGCACTAACGTCCGCCAGAATGATATGCACATTTTATGATAAGAATCAAACACTCTGATGTATGTCTGGTATGTATTGCTTGGCAGCTGTTGATAAGATCTACCCAAGTAACCACAAGCATTATATCATAACATTAATTCAATCGTATTATAGTTTAGCTAATGCAACATAACTTTTATTTTACATCTGTCAAGTAATGAAGCGTTTAATCTACATTATGAACGAATTGAAGCATTACGAGATTTTGACAGTTCTGTATAGTTCTATAGAGCCGTTGTTAAATGCTTCATTGCATTAGCATGTTAAAAGCTTTATAGCAATCAATAATGCAAGCATTTATTACTTTATATATGCCTTTACTAAAGCTTCCATCGTTGTAAACAGAAAAATATCGCTCAGTTCAAAAAAAAACTGTGAAACACTTAAAATGTATTGATCATGACCGACTCGAGTCTGTTTTGGTCGAAATCTATTTTGATTGGTATAAACGTCATGTGCTCCAAGCCCTGTGACAGCACTGACAAACTTCTTTACAGCTTGTAGGCTTTATATAGGCTTACAGGGCTTACATTAGTTCTTACTGGTTATAGTGCCCATAAGCATTAGGAATGCTTATATAGAGCTATTTAGCACTGAAAAGCTGTTTAATGGCTGTTATAATGCTCAGAACAGTGCTTAGTGGTTACCTGGGTAGATTCCTTTAATTTATTGGAAAACATTAGAAAAATCATTGTTCATCTTTTTCTTGTCTTAACATCCTCACTTGGCTAAACCTGCTTTTCAGCTAGTTTTCTATAAGTACTTCCTCAGTTATTCATTGAGAGCTTCCTCTGCCAACACGGCTTGACGTCTGTCAGTTTTAGCGAATAACATTCGATAACCGAAACATCTACTGTACTCAAATTTAAAACGAAAACTATAAAAAATGTGTCAAGTGATTTTGTATTTGATTATACAAACATGATCCAAGCAACAATAATACTTATTGTTATTCATTTGTTACAAATTGTTTTTAAGTGTAATTGAGAAATAAACTCTTTTTTAATAAAAAGTCCATGAGAACTTTGCAGGCACTTTTAAAAACAACTTAAATTAATTTTTACCGATAGTAACTTTAAATTATTATAGAACTATTGAAAAACAATCGAATCAATCAGTCACTAATAAAGCTAATGTTCACTTATTGTACGAACTATATGGGCTTGATTTCTATTGTAAAAAGTAACAATATATCTACTATGTGTTTTATTGTGAACAATAAAACCAGTCATTTGTTAATAATATTTACCATGTAAAGAATGGTAATTTTTTATCCGGGAAACCTTTAAACAATAGCTTGGCAGTTTGTGTAACTTGTAGAAATTTTGAGTGACAGGCAAAAATCTTAAAATATTGTCTTAAAATAATTCGTTGAGTTCTTTTTTTAATATAAAATCGAGAAGGAAATTATTGAGTTAAAAGTTATAAAACATGGTTTTCATTTACGCGGATTTTTGAATTAACGCGGTTTATTTTTACGCGGATTTTTGAATTAACGCGGTTTATTTTTACGCGATTTTCAATTAAAAAAAGTTTCTGTTGGCAACCGGATTCGAACCAAGAACCTTGACATCACCAGGCTCGCACGCTACCACTCGGCTATCGAACCGGTTGATGTCAAAAGAAATAAAACGCACACAAGAAGCGTTGGTGGGTCGATGATCATATTGTTTTGCCATGGTAAATTAAAAAAAAAACATTTTTATGCTGGTCATTACCGCAAGCGGCACACCTCCGGCACGTTCGGCACACACTGAAAACAATCGGCACAGTTTAGGTACACATTGATAATAGAGTTAATAAACTATAGAGGACGAATGTCGCTGCTGTTCCCTTTGTTGTTGTTGTTGTTGGGGTTTGGTTTTTTGGCTTGAGGGACTGTTCCCTTTGTTCTCGTACGCAAACATCCCAGGTATCTGTCTGTCAAACTGCATACTTTTTCGCTTTGACACTTATATCCCTCCCTATCTTCGCCAGCAAGAGATGTTGCGGTGGCGACGCCAGCGACATTTTCCCTCTATAGTTTGTTAATTAATACCTCTATTACATTGATTGGTGCACTAAGCGAAAATAAGAAGAAGTTTTGACATCCAAGCGGTGTGCCGTCGATGAGATCCTCGTCGCTGATTGTCACACGCTCAAAAATAACAATAAATAACGGCACCAATGAAGTGTGCTGAATGAGAATGACCAACCCCTTGACTGCAAGCCTCTTGACAAGCCTATCCATAATCCTACAAAATTTTCTACAGAATTTAGTTCTTACAAAGACGGGGAATAGGCTCCTAAAGGCCTATCTCAATTTCTGCATAATTCGATCAAGCATTGATTAAAACGAAATCTGGAGCTCGATTTGATTAGGTCGAATGTGACATGTGTGACAAACCGAGAAAATGGCTGGTGAAGGTTTGAAAAACAAAATCAAATCCATTCAACAATGCAGCTGCAAAAAATCTAATGAAAATCCCTCGATGCACTTTGAATCGAGCATGAATAATATTTGCAGAACAGACTAAATTTTATGCAAAAATAATGCGCCAATGATGAGATTTATTGTTCGATGAGATGTATTTTTCGACCAGTTGAACCAATGCCACTTCCGACCTTTTTCCGACTTGACATGTATTTTCGACCTAGCTGATTCGACCCTTTGTAGTTTGACAGGTGGCTTCCGCCCAGCACGGAGGAAGTTAGGCGTTCGACACTGTTAGGCATTTGTTAGATATGTTGCTCATCGAAAATTTCTGGAGAGCATAAATCATAACCCCGAAATTATGCTCAGTGTTCGATTCTTTCGCGCATTGTTGACAGTTACCTGAACGGCAGTTAAAAAAATAACTTTGTTGATTGCGGCAGCGTTCGTCGGTCGGGAAAATGATAAAAATTGCGCGTTTCAATTAGTTAAAACCGTAACAACCTGGTAAGAACCATTTCAGTCGTTCCGTCGTCCGACCCGTCAGCTCCTCGCCGCTGCTACTGGCCAATAAGTCCGGTTCGTTCTCGTCGTACCGTTGCCGGAACCAGTCATCTGCAAAACAGTGTCCGATTCCGTTAAGTTTGGCCTCATCGTGTCGGTGAGTCATTTTAGTTTTAATTTGATTTATTTTTCATTTAATTTTTATTTAATTTTTATTAAATTTTAAATAAATTTTAATCAAATTTTAATAAAATTTTAATTAAATTTTCATTAAATTTTATTGAAATGGATCATTGAAGCCGACTTTTCCGCTACTCACCGCGTCAAAACAAAAGCGCCACCGTATATGGACGGTAACACAGTGACAGCAGTCGAGTTACGTCAAACACACAAGGCTACGGTGGCGCTATCTGTTCATTTCATAGCGGCCGTTTTAGTTATTTTAGTGATCCATTTTAACAAAATTTTAATAAAATTTTGATAAAACTTTAATAAAATTCTAATAAAATTTTTATAAAATTTTAATAAAATTTTAATAAAATTTTAATAAAATTTTAATAAAATTTTAATAAAATTGTAATAAAATTTTAATAAAATTTGAATAAAATTTGAATAAAATTTGAATAAAATTTGAATAAAATTTGAATAAAATTTGAATTTAATTTGAATTCAATTTTAATCTAATTTTAATTAAATTTTAATTAAATTTTAATTAAATTTTAATAAAACTTTAATAAAATTCTAATAAAATTTTTATAAAATTTAATTAAAATTTTAAAAAAAATTTAATAAAATTTTAATCTAATTTTAATTAAATTTTAATTGAATTTTAATTAAATGTTAATTAAATTTTAATTAAATTTCAAATAAAATTTTAATTAAATTTCAAATAAAATTTTAATTTAATTTTAATTCAATTTTGTTTTGATTTTTATTTAATTTTAATTTAATTTTAATTTAATTTTAATTTAATTTTAATTTAATTTTAATTTAATTTTAATTTAATTTTAATTTAATTTTAATTTAATTTTAATTTAATTTTAATTTAATTTTAATTTAATTTTAATTTAATTTTAATTTAATTTTAATTTAATTTTAATTTAATTTTAATTTAATTTTAATTTAATTTTAATTTAATTTTAATTTAATTTTAATTTAATTTTAATTTAATTTTAATTTAATTTTAATTTAATTTTAATTTAATTTTAATTTAATTTTAATTTAATTTTAATTTAATTTTAATTTAATTTTAATTTAATTTTAATTTAATTTTAATTTAATTTTAATTTAATTTTAATTTAATTTTAATTTAATTTTAATTTAATTTTAATTTAATTTTAATTTAATTTTAATTTAATTTTAATTTAATTTTAATTTAATTTTAATTTAATTTTAATTTAATTTTAATTTAATTTTAATTTAATTTTAATTTAATTTTAATTTAATTTTAATTTAATTTTAATTTAATTTTAATTTAATTTTAATTTAATTTTAATTTAATTTTAATTTAATTTTAATTTAATTTTAATTTAATTTTAATTCAATTTTAATTTAATTTTAATTTAATTTTAATTTAATTTTAATTTAATTTTAATTTAATTTTAATTTAATTTTAATTTAATTTTAATTTAATTTTAATTTAATTTTAATTTAATTTTAATTTAATTTTAATTTAATTTTAATTTAATTTTAATTTAATTTTAATTTAATTTTAATTTAATTTTACTTTAATTTTAATTTAATTTTAATTTAATTTTAATTTAATTTTAATTTAATTTTAATATAATTTTAATTTAATTTTAATTTAATTTTAATTTAATTTTTATTTAATTTTAATTTAATTTTATTTTAATTTTAATTTAATTTTAATTTAATTTTACTTTATTTTAAATTAAATTTAATTTAATTTAATTTTTATTTAATTCAAACTCAAATTCAAGTTTTTATTAAAGTTAAAATTAAAATTAAAATTGAAATTGAACAGGCTCCGAGTTTTTTTTATTGAATTTGTTTCGTCCAGCTTTCATTCGAGGCAAGAGTACGGTTGTAGTAGTGAACGTCGACAAAAGTTCACTACTACAATCATACTTCTTGCTCGGATGACAGCTGGAATGAAAACAAGCAGCATAAAATTTATGCCTAACATTTGTCTAACAGCCCATAGTAAAACATGTCTAACGTTAGTCTAATGTTAGACTAACAAACATGTTTCGAATTTGCAACATGTCTAACAAAAGTGTGTCATATCTGTCTAATTTTAGACTAACATTAGCCAAAAGTGAGACAAAAAGTTAGCCTAACATGCTGGCCAGTTAGTCTCACATTACACGCTTAGATCAGTTTACTCATAAATAGGTAGTTGATTTACTCATATTTGGGTTTCATGTGCGTTACTAATAATATGAGTAAAATATACCTTCAAAAAACGGTAAAATGTACCCATATTATAAGTATAGCCACTGTACCCAAATATGGGTAAATGAACTTACCCATATTTGGATGAAAATTTGTAAGTTAGCAACTTTCTTCTCGCGATGATTTAGTGCCCCAGCGCCGCCATCGTAACACAACCGGAAAATTTTAGAAGACGTTTTCCCACGTTTTAAAGGCATCATCTGGCCAGTCGGTGTCCTTCCAAACACCGGTTTTAATGACCGATACCATGTCCATTGGACTCCCGCACGGGTACGAGTCGAGGTGCCCATAAACATTGATGTACTGGTTGGTAAGTACTTCCCGGAATTGATCCCGTTCAATTTTCATTTACTTTGATTTTTTTTTTATTTCACCAGGTTTGGTGCACGAAAATACTGCAGAGGAGCAACAAATCATCATGTCCAGCTAGCAAGGCTGCAAAACAATGGAATTTTCAGGTAAGTTCCGTAGTGACATCATTTTCATTAACGACCATAACCTTGAATTATCTGTCTTATTTTGCAGTTCCGTCCCCACCGAGGTTTTATCAGCGTGATCAGCAACAACCGGAGGAGTGAATTACAATGTTGATCATTAGGAAAACTTCAAAGAACCCCAGCCCGAATCCGATGTCAGTCCCGAGATAACAGTCGGCTGTTATCCAGAAGAAAATTGATAATTTTAGAGTATTTCAAATATGTAATAGTTTTAAAAATAAATAGAAATAAACTGTAAAATGAATGCCAAATTTTGTATAAATGACGTTATGAATTTGATTACTTTTTTAAAAATATAAGAAAAGTCGAAAAGAAAAAAACACAGTGAAATTACTCATTTATGAGTAAATCGATTTACTCATTTTTCATAAAAGGCACTTTACCCATATATGGGTAATGGGCCTTTACCCATAAAATGAGGTTGTGCACTTTTCGGCGATTATGGGTGAACTTTACCTATATTTGGGTAAACTGACCTTAGCGTGTAGGCTAATGTTAGGCTAACCCTCCGTGCTGGGCGCGTCTTTGGGGTTATATTCCAATCAGACTCTCTATCGATTCTTATTTACTTTCGTCAGGCTGATTCGACCCTTTGCGTGTTGTGATGGTACACGGAACTACAAATGAACCCAAATTTAAGTTGTTTTGACGCAATCCCGGTCTTCCGTGGAATTACTCAAATTTGCGTCAAACAGCGATAGTGGCGAGTGAGTAGTTCTCGTTTGAGTGCGGCAAAAAAATTAACCCAGTGGTAAGTTATTTTCACCCAACGGAGGCCTCAATTGACGCAAATTTGGGTTAACTCAAGAAAACCCAAATTTGGCTTCTTCCACGGAAGAGCAGCGGATGCGTCGGTGCTTCTCTCTTTGTTTTCGAAAACATTGCGGTGGGGCGAGGGAGAAAACAACCCAACTTTGAGTTAAAACTTTAAGCAGTTTAGTCAAATTTGAGTTTTTAAAACTTATTCTTTGGGTTATAATATTTTTCCGTGTACTTTCGACAACTTGATTACGGTTGAATTTTTAGGCAAACATGTGAATTTGCTGAAGAAAATTAAGTGCGGGTGTGATTTTAGTGCTTCTTTGATGTGTGATGAATAGTTTATTCACAGACAAACAGACGTAACACTCTGATGATTCCCATCGTTCACTGATTTATCGGTCTATTTCAAAATATGATAGTTGGCCAACTGCCCACCCGTGGCGCTCGCATCGTTTTTGTTCGAGTTTGACGTTTGCTCACTATCGCCACCTAGTTGATGGTCGGCCAAACTTAGTCCTTTTAGCATTGGGCGAATATGTTTCCGTGACTATGATTTGAATCTAAAAATGTTCGAAGTGTTACGTCTGTTTGTCTGTGGTTTATTATTGAATACTCTTGAGAATTGAGCAGAAAACTGGCGATTTCGTGGGGGTTAACCTGATGATGTTTTGTACGACGTTCTGGTCATGATGATGGACTTTCGACCCACCGATTATCATATTGAAAAAGGATTTATATGGGATTAACCGTACATGTAAGTACTTTTCTCAGTTATACAAGCAGAAATCGAAGTGGTACAGTGAATAGCGTAAAACTACGATTGTTGACAATAAATACACTTGATTATTTTATCATAAGATAACATTCGGCCTTCTACACGAAAAATGTTCCTTACGACTTATGATTAGGACGTATGTGTCGTGATTAAGCTATCTTTTCATCTTTTCATCTTCATCTTTTGTACATACGTCAATGAAACTTTTGCTTATAATATGTTGTATAAAAATATATTAAGAGCAGTGCTTTGAACGAAACATAGAGTTACTTAAAGGGTTTCTGATTCAATCAAAACTCAGATTTCTATAATTTTGTCACTTAGGACCTAATCAAATCGAGCTCCAGAAATGTTTGCTCATTTTTTAAGTATTCCTATTAGCATATTAGGTAAAGCCCATAAAATATATTTTCAAAAATTTTAAGAATTTTTGCAACACTCCTTGTTTAGCACCCAATTTTGGGTAAATATTGTTTAACGTGTATGTCAAACAGGAACATACACACTATTTTTATTTCGCTGGAAATCAGCAAAATTTTGCTGGTTTTTGACATGCTGTAAAACCAGTAATCAATCCAGTAAAATATTTCTTGCTGTTTTTCCAGTAATGCATTTTGACAGCTTGTTATGCTGGTCGTTCAGCAATTTTGTCCGAGCTCGAATCCGGCCGAATTTTTTGATTTTTTTTCTTCTCAGTCGAAATAAAAATGTTCGTATGAACTTGATTTTTGGTAATCAGAGGTAAGTAAATTCGACAAAGGCTCATTTTTGAAGTGGGGCAATCAATGTTCGTGTAAATCACGACGAAATTAAAAATGTTTTAGTTGATTTTTGCGTCCTCCGGCTTGTGCAGTGCCTCGGGCAGGAGCGTGCGTGTCAAGGAAAATGCCTGGGGGAAATGCTAAGTGTTTGACAACCAAGTTGACAACTCTTTCGCTGATGTTCAGCAATTTCTAATTTTGCTGACTGTTCAGCTATTATTACTGAATTTTCTGCAAACTAAAGTTTGCTGATCACGTTCCAGCAATAAGTTTTGCTGGATGAAAAAATCATAATTTGGTGTGTAAGTTGTCAAAAGTGAGCTAATGTGATGTCTTTTTCAACCCGCCGTTTCACTTTCGTTACGTCAAGGTTGACCTCGAATGTCAAACAAGACCTGCTCATCATTATTTTATTTTCGAGTTTATTAACTCTGGAACTCGATTTGAAGAGGTCGAATGTGCATTTGTCGATATAAAATTCGATCAGTTTATTTTAGTCATTGTAGCAATATGGCAGATATTTTGCAAACTTTCAATGATGGAACAGAAAGCCTGTTTTGTGAGGATTCTGCTGTATGTATCAACTTTGCTCAATTTCAACGGTTTTCGCTATAATAAGCGAATCCATCTGATCGAATTTTTAATCGACAAAAGCACATACGACCTATTCAAATCGAGCTCCAGTTACTATTATGTCACTGTTTAGGTTAAGTACGCACCTGAAAAGTACTGTGAAAAAGGATAGGACAAGAAACGGTCAAGTAAGAATTTCGTTGTCAAAATTTCTTGAGCGGTCCGCAGCTGAAAAGAAATAAAAATTGTGTAACGCTCGTAACACCTGCCGGGCAAATCAAATGGAGCTGTCACTTTTCCTTGCGGAAAAATGTTCCGTTCAATTATTCCTCAAGGAAAACTGACATTTCCTCCCATACTAATCAGTTGTCAAAATTCCTTTGGTAATTAGAGGGATTTTTTCTTGAGTGCTTTTCTTATCAGGTGCATACTAGGCTTTAAGTTCGGAAAAAATACCATTGAGATCAGAAAAGCATGCTTCTTTGTGTTATGTAGCAAAACCGAGAAAATATTTTTCACCCTATTTGAACACAAAATTTGTGATTTTAATCACCACTTTTGGATTGTTCATGACTTGCAGGCATGCCCTTTTGAAATGTTGATCAAGCATGTTGCATCCATTTGATCGACATTGCCGGTGGTGCGACGCGACACAATTCTTTCGTCGATTTTACTGTCAAGTGCCGACGAAGTTTTGTTTCTTTCGACGACTGATTCGTTTGCGTCGTGAAACAGCAGAAATTTACAGCAGTAGGGTCGTTCGGCTTTCGTTTCCATCCCAAAGTATTTCGACATTTCCTGTTGAATTTCCGTTCGATAACTTGCCAAAAGTTTGCAAAATGACCACGGACATTGCCCGCAATCCGGAAGCGCCCGGTTTCAGCTTCGAGAACTGCCGCAGGTTTGTAGTTTTTCCCTTCTTGTGTTTGGATATTGTCAAGTCAGTTCCCTAACCTATGCCGTTGTTTTCGTCCGCAGGAATGCCCAACTTGTGAAGCAAGGGTTCGTGCCACCGAAGATGATCAAAACGGGAACGACCATCGTTGGAATCATCTACAAGGATGGTGTTATCCTGGGCGCCGATACCCGAGCTACGGAGGGCCCGATTGTTGCGGATAAAAACTGCGAGAAGATCCACTACTTGG
This sequence comes from Aedes albopictus, assembly GCF_035046485.1. Lineage (NCBI taxonomy): Eukaryota > Metazoa > Arthropoda > Insecta > Diptera > Culicidae > Aedes > Aedes albopictus. Next base: position 387,590,838 of record NC_085138.1, read on the forward strand.
CGAAGAATATGTACTGTTGTGGTGCCGGAACTGCCGCCGATACGGAAATGACCACCAACATGATTGCCTCCAATTTGGAGTTGCATCGGTTGAACACGGGCAGGACGGTCCCGGTTGTCGCCGCAAATACCATGCTGAAGCAATTTTTGTTCCGCTACCAGGGCTATGTCAGCGCCGCGCTGGTTCTGGGAGGTGTGGACAACACCGGATCGTACATTTACTGTATCTACCCACACGGATCGACGGACAAGTTGCCGTACGCCACGATGGGTTCCGGAAGTTTGGCCGCCATGTCGGTGTTCGAATCGCGCTGGAAGCCGGACATGGAAGAGGAGGAAGGCAAGAAGCTGGTACGGGACGCCATCGCGGCCGGTGTTTTCAACGATCTGGGTTCGGGGTCGAACATTGATTTGTGTGTGATCAAGAAGGACGGAGCCCAGTACCTGAGAACGTTCGAGGAAGCGAACAAGAAGGGAACCCGTACGTTGAATTATGATTTCCAGCCCGGAACGACTGGTGTGCTGCAGAGTAAGAGCTTCAAGATCGACATTACCGAGGAATGCGTCCGTACGCTTATTCCGGTGGGTGGTGTCGAGAGTATGGATACGGCTTAGGTAGTGGTTTGAATATGATTATAATTACAAGAAGAAACGAGACATATGTCTGATTGAGTTCTGTCAATAAAAATGATACCCTTTAATTAACTATTGCATGAGCATATTTAGTTTGCTTGTTTTGAAGAATGCTATTATAACTCAGTAGGGATGAATTAGCATTGGGCTGATATTCCTCAATGGGGCACCACAGACAAACAGACGTAACACTCTGATAATTCACTTCGTACACCGGTTTAACGGTCTTTTTCAAAATTTGATAGTTGGCCAACTGCCCAACCGTGGCGCTCGCATCGTTTTTGTTCGAATTTGACGTTTGCTCACTACCGCCACCTAGTTGGTGGTCGGCCAAACATTGGCCTTTTAGCATTGGGCGAATATGTTTTCGTGACTATGATTTGAATCGAAAAATGTTCGAAGTGTTACGTCTGTTTGTCTGTGGGGGCACGTTCGATGTAGTACTAGATTTGTAGTAATGAGCTGAATTTTAGTATGGTGAGAAGGTCAATAGGAAGCAATCAGTGAAGTACTAGATTGAAAGTAGTGAGCTGGATTTTTGTATGGTGAGATGATCAATTCTCCGTTTCTGCAAAGAAATGCTGCAAACAGCGTGGGTTATATGATTTCTTGCCTAATTTGATGCTGTTTGAGCAAAAGTTTGGGTAACTGTGTTGTTGAAGTTGCAAGAAAAGAATAATACAACAACACAGTTACCCAAACTTTTGCTCAAACAGCATCAAATTAGGCAAGAAATCATATAACCCAAGCAGTTTGCACCATTTCATTGCAGAAACGGAAAATTGATCATCTCACCATACAAAAATCCAGCTCACTACTTTCAATCTAGTACTTCACTGATTGCTTCCTATTCTCCGTTTCTGCAATGTGTGGGTATTATGATTCCTTGCCTAATTTGATGCTGTTTGAGCAAAACTTTGGATAACTATATTGTTTATGTTGCAAGAAATGGAGAAAACAACAACACTGTTGCCCAAAGTTTTGCTCAAACAGCATTAAATTAGGCAAGGAATCATAATACCTACGCTTTTTGCACCATTTCATTGCAGAAACGGAGAATCGACCTTCTCACCATACTAAAA
>NC_085138.1:387593051-387668051 GCF_035046485.1 Aedes albopictus
CGGAACGGTAAATCACAGATTATTCATCCGAAATTCCTTGGAGGAAAAGCACCCAGTACCATGGGTTCCTGATATAAAGCATGAAAAAATATCTTAGAAACAAAAGTGCAAACATGAAGCAAATATAGCATGGAACAAGTTCACCAATTTATGTACATCTATGGGCCCATATAGCCGAGGCGGTAAACGCACGGGTATTCAGCATGACCATGCTGAGGGTGACGGGTTCGATTCCCGGTCGGTCCAGGATCTTTTCGTAAAGGAAATTTCCTTGACTTCCTTGGGCATAGAGTATCTTCGTGCCTGCCACACGATATACACATGCAAAATGGTCATTGGCAGAGGAAGCTCTCAGTTAATAACTGTGGAAGTGCTCATAGAACACTAAGCTGAGAAGCAGGCTTTGTCCCAGTGAGGACGTTACGCCAAGAAGAGAGAGAGAGATGTACATCTATCCAGTGATGTCCGTATCCTCACTGTAGGTAACAAAGAGAAATAGAAAATACACCACTCACGCTGTTCATCTCAAAGGGATGTGGATCCACAACTGAGATCGAGGAAGCGCACATGACTGGCGCGGACCTCACGTGGGCGCTAAACCGCAGCAGGAGCGATCTACCAAAAATGTTTGTAGTTGCCAAACAGCTAGATCGGTTGCACGAGCGGACGAACTACTATCAGTAAGGACCTGAAATAGGGCCTGCTAAAGCTCCGTAAATCGATGGCTCTGGTCAAGAAAGAGTATGATATCCTGATCGTTGAGCGGAGCGCGGCTGATGCGAGCAGGGAGGAGCAGTCCACTCAAACGGACAGCTTTCTCTTTGTTGGCAACGCGACGATGCAGCACGAAACCATGCAGCTCGCCGAAGCCGTAGCGGAGAGGTCAAACCACCCTATGGAAACCCAAGAAGCGTCCGGCAGAGGCGGGCGAAAAGCCAGAGAGAAAGAAAGGGACGGCCAGCGCGAGGAACTAGGCTTGCGAAACGCGCAAGTGGCAGGGAAACCAAGCCCCAAGAGGCCAACTCTAAGAGGAATGGTGGCCAACCGGACCAAGGGAATGGCGAAAATCGTCTCTCACCGCTGACTGGGTGCACCAGGACCGGTGAAGTGATGCTAGTGCTGAAGAAGAAGGCGGTCAAGAAAAGCTGGGCTGCAAAACGGTGAGTCGAAAAGGAGAGCGTCCAACATAGCTCTTATCCTCACAAGTTCCTACCTCATGCTTCCACGGGTCAAGCGATGACAAAGACCGCCAGCTAAGAGTTGTGTGCATGGACTTATCCACCGATGAATCAAATTCATCGCGGTCCGAGAATTTTGACACTAGAGCGGGGTCTGTTCCAATCAGAATCGTCCAATTCTGATTGGAACGGCCCCGCTCTAGTGTCAAAATTCTCGGACCGCGATGAATTCGGTTCATCGGTGGATAAGTCCATGGACTTATCCACCGATGAACCGAATTCATCGCGGTCCGAGAATTTTGACACTAGAGCGGGGCCGTTCCAATCAGAATTGGACGATTCTGATTGGAACAGACCCCGCTCTAGTGTCAAAATTCTCGGACCGCGATGAATTTGGTTCATCGGTGGATAAGTCCATAGCTGGTAGTGCAGCCTGGGCACTGTTGTCCTTCTGACTGCAGCTAGATTAAGGAGGTACGTCTCGAGCGTCTGTTCACCAAGGAGGTGCGGCTCAAACTGTGTCTGTTCTGGCATCCAGCGACTGACTATAAAATGCTCCTCCACCGGAAGCTATACCTAACGTGGCATCCCCACCACGGTGGATAGGGGACCTTAGGCCAACAACCCACTGTCTTCGAAACCCAAAAAAACGTTACTGAAACCGAAAATGAAAGATTATGAATATAATATACAGTAGACGTTCGGTCGGTGCAAACGGTTTAACTGCAATGCTTTTTAACTGCAAGTCCGGTAAGTGCAACAAATTTGCAGTTATCGCACCGCCAAACGTCAAAATGGTGTGCCATGTTAGCCCTAATGAACAGTCGAATGAATTTTTTGTTCATTTTACGTCAACAAGCCGTCAATTGTTGACACTGTCAGGCGTTGCAGTTATCGAATTTTCGTTCGCTAAGTGAAACGTAAACATGTTGCAGTTATCGAACGTCTACTGTAATACCAAGAAAAGCACCTCCTACAAAGCGCTTGCTCAAGAAATATTGCAGTGTAAAAATTTGGACGAGATCACCGACGCAGAAGAGCTCGCAGCCGCACTTAAACAGCAGTGCGAAGTACAGTAGAAGTTCGATAACTGCAACATGTTTACGTTTCACGAACGAAAATCCGATAACTGCAACGCCTGACAGTGTCAACAAACCATCAACTGACGTTAAATGAACGTGAATTTCATCCGACTGTTCATTTGGGCCAACATGGCGCACCATTTTGACGGATGGCGGTGCGATAACTGCAAAATTGTTGCACTTACCGGACTTGCAGTTAAAAAGCATTGCAGTTAAACCGTTTGCACCGACCGAACGTCTACTGTAGATGCACCAAGTGCATCGATTCGCATGCAACAGGGCCTCGCTGGCATGAACGAATTGCCAGTGGCGAGCTTCAAGTGCTTTGAACAAGGACATAAGGACGCGGCTGGAGGACTATATCGCCAGGGAGTGCAACTCGGCAATAACATGCCTGATTTGCACGGCGAGCAAGGGTCACAAGACGGGCGGACCTAAATGTCCAGGCATGTGAGGAGGTCGAACCAACCGACGATAATGCAGGTTACACAGCTAAACCTGAACCATTGTGAAACCCAAGCCGCACAACAGTTGCTGTGGCAGTCAGTCTCGGAATCAAGTAAGGGACCCATACCGCATATCTCCCGATAACGGGAACTGGGTAGCCACGTAGACCAGAATTTGGTCATCTCAGAACCACACAGCCCCCCAAACCCACCCCCCCCCCCCCGCCCTTGTAGATTTTTTTTATTACAAAAATTTGAAAATTTGTATTGAGTGTAGACTTTAGCTAGACTCTCCCTCCCCTAAGAAGGTCTACGAGGTTTATGGACAGTCCCTAAGGACAAGCTAGCGGCGATCTGTACATCTGGTCCAGGAAATAATGTCCACGTCGCACGAGGGCTTCGCAATAGCGAAGATCAACGGGGTGTACTACTGCAGTTGTTATGCCCCTCCTAGATGGCCGATAGACCAGTTCTCGTCTATGCAGGATTCGCTATCAAGCGCACTTATTGGATTGAGTTCCTCGGTCATCGGTGGAGACTTCAACGCTTGGGCGATTGAGTGGGGTAACCGCTCGACTAACGCGAGAGGCTTTGGTACTACACGAAGCTATGGCTAGACTGAACGTGGATGTAGAGTCCATCATTGATGTAACCTAAATCCTAGCTTGATGGTCTAAATCCTAGCTTGGACTGCCGATTCGATAAAGGGTGGAACACGGAGGAAGACGGCCACAGTTGAAGGCCATCAACCGCCATCGGGGATGGCTGACCTCGCGCTTCGATAAGCTGGCATTTGTGAAGCGATTGCTTATGGAGAACTACCCAGCGATCTCGCCAGCGATGATCTAATCGGAACCCTAAGCCGTGCATACGACCGACGCCGCAATGTCAAGGCGTTCCCTACTCAGAAATGGACGCAAACCGGTATACTGGTGGTACTGTCCATATTTTTCGTGGGATTTCGGCTTTCAGTCAAAGAAAAGCGTTGATTTTCTTATCTCATCGCCAACGTTTCGATCCAGATGTTGGGATCTTCTTCAGGCCACGACACTTGCCAACACTCTCAGGATATACCGCAGATATTGTTGCGGAATTTCTGTTAAGAGTTTCTCTCGGAATTCCTCTTGAAGGAGTTATTCCTGGGATTTATACTAAAGGTCCTCCAATGGTTTAATGAGTTTTTCACTAATTTTCTGCGGGAACTCCTTCCGGGATTTCTTCCGAAGTCTCTCCTGTGATTTCAGACATTTCCTATAGCTTTCTTCTCCTTGGATTTCTACAGAAGTTTGTTACGATTACGTCTAGATTTATGTAATTTTGTTATAGTAAGGCTGTACGCGGATACTAAAAACCAATGTAAATTAGTTTAAGCGAAGCGAGCAGTATGTTATCACCTTAAAAGCCAAAATACCCCTCGTCCCGAGCGCCTACTATGCCGACAACACAAACTGTCACTGTCCAGCGCTGCCATGTCAGGCTAACTTCCGCCTAGCTGCTCACAAAAGGCCACAACGTTCATTGTGTGCCAGTTGCCGAAGTGAACGGTCGGAGCAGCTTTTCGTACAAGTGCACGCAGAACAGCACAAAGCGAGAAGTGCACAATCCGTCGGTTCCGAAGTTCGTAAGTGCAATTACTCCGTGCGATTAACCGAAAACGATGCTGATTATCAGTTGCATCTTCCACAGCAAATAATAACATCAAGCCGGCACGCACGAATTCTGCGGGAGCACACCCGAGCACAAAGGGGTGACACGTGGACGGTCAGGATACTACGACCGACTGTGCCAGGCCGCTCGAACCGTAAGTGAAGCAAGTTTGCCTTGTCTGCAAAACCAACTAACGTCCTGTCACGCTTTAGGCACACCAACAGCCAGGATTCGTTTCTCCATACTGGGGCAGCAATCGTTTCGACTGTTTCGTACGCATCTCCCGATAGAGTAAGTTGCATATGCACTCAAACGTTGTGTGGGTGGCTAACGGTACTATTCCCATACAGGAAACAGAATCGCCAAGCCCGAAAAGGACCATCAGCTGTAGAAGCCTTTCCTTCGCCAAGCCAACGAGCCCCGTCACAGGGTAAGAAGTTCTAAATATGGACCTTAAGTCGATTGCTAATCCTTAGATCACTACAGGGCTTTGTTGCACATCCCACAATTTGCGGCGGAGCAACCGACAGTTGGGCACGAGAATTGACCCGTGGACGTCGATCGAGCATCGAGTTTCGGCTCACGTGCTGGTGGAACCAACCGGCAAGAGTGAGCACCAGAAGAGCCTCGTGGGGATCCGCAGCACGGCAGGCAGACGGATCAGTTGTCGGCGAGGCTGAGGTCGATTGGCCAACGAATTTGCGTTTGCAAGAGACCATGGGAACGGTGGTCTAACGCAACACTAGGGCGAGCAGCCAGGCATGTGGATCCGTGGTCGAAGCTCAATCCCACGGTCGGTGAGCGATACTCTTTAGATTAAGTAAAAAATTGATCTAGAATAAGAGAGATGAGTAGGGACAGTTAGGCTCTCCAATAATGAGCAATAAATGACAATGTCACACTAAATTTGGGCTGCGCACATTATCGTATTTTGAGCAATTCCCGATCCCTAGTGAGGGCAGAGCTTTTTCGAATAACAAGTTTTAGCTGGTATATATCCCAAATGTTGTCGCGGGATTTCTTTTGAGATTTCTCGGAGCTTCTGAGAGAAAGATTCCTCCCGGTGTTGATTCTGGGATGTCTCAGAGTTTTTCTAAATTTATCCTGGACTTTCTCCTTAGATGTTTTAGAGAGTCTTCTGGGATTTCTGCAGGACCTTATGCTGGTGTTTCTTATGAAGTTCGTTCCGTGATTTTTTTTCGGATATTTTCCAAGGCTTTTCCTTGTAGTTGATTATCTTATTTCTTGCAGTGACCTGAGATTATTTTTTTTTACAGATTTTCATATTTCCAGAGCTCTTCCTGGAACCTCTACCTGAAATTATCCCGAGATTCTGGATGCTCCTCTTTTGAATTTCTTCAAAAATTACTCCCGGAGTTCTTGCTGGATTTTTTCCAAGAGTTTTTCTCGGAATATCTTCTGGGATAACTTACGTGATTTCTTGTAAGAAATTCTTCCTTGAGAAGTATCTGAAGGAATCTCTGCCAAATTTTGCGAAAATCTTAGCAATGACTTATCGAGAGGAACTAAGGAAGAAATCCTGAGAGAAAATGGGATGTCTCGGGAAAAAGTTCTGGGACCAATCCCAGGAGGAAATATTAAGGAAATTTAGGGAGGATCTCTGAAAACCTTTAAAATTAATCCCGAGAGAAACTACGTGTGAAATCCCGCAAGGAAATCCACGAGGAATATCTGAAAACTGCCTTGGGAAAAATATCCCTGGAAGAACTTTTGCAAAAATCCCTAGAGAAACTCTTGGAAAACGGTCCCGGAACCACTAAGAGAAATTCCTGGAAGAACTTAGGAAAACATTTGGAAAGATCTACAGGAGGAATCCAGCGAGAAACTCTGAAAGAAAATCCGGGGGGTATGTACTCTAGCAAAATAATACGTAAATAGTTAACAGAATATCAGAAACGCGTAAAAACCTCTGGATGTACTTGGGAAAACTGGTGAAAGCCAAGAAAGAAAACCTTTGATAATTTCAAGAGAAAACTCTGCGAGAAACTGGAAATGAATTTGAAGGAGGAATTGTGGACGGATTTGAAGGAAGAATCATGGGTAGAATTTCAAAATCTCAACATTACTACACCACCTGCACAGTACAAACATCCAAGTTCAAATTCAAAACTGTGTATGGAATTTAACTGTCATATATGACCCTATGACCCCATAGCAGTCCCATATTTGCTGGATTTCCTATTCATATGGGACATTTATGCGATAATTGGCAGTAAAGTCTGGAATTACTGATTGAACTCCCGAATGTTTTTTTTCCTGATTTTTTAGAGTATTTGGATGTCATTGTAGGTGGAAATATCAGAGCATTTTTTTTTCTGGCAATTAACCCAAAAGAACCTTGGGAAAAGTTTAGAAATACCTAATCCTCGACCGATTTTTCCATTATTTTCGAAAGATTTTTGTTAAACAGTTCTTTAAAGAATGCAGCGATTTAGTGGAATCTCTTGAATAATAAATCTTGCAAATTTTTCTTTAAATTTTTATTTTAAGTTTTGAGGATATTATTGTATTTTTTTTTTTGAAGTACAGAAATTTTATAAAAATTAGGCTAATTTTTGATTCAATAATATTTAAAATTTCCCTCTGGAAAAACCTGGAAAACTCAGGGAATTTTATTTTGTCTTATGAGTCGACACCCTGTAACAGCTGATCAAACATTACTCCGAACTTACGAGAAATAAGTCAACTTCCCAGTCGAACCTCTACAGGTGGTGTCCATAAATTGCAGAACTTCGCGCCTGTCTAAGAGCTCGCACCGATGAGTGTAGAATGGAGCGAAGTGAGGCCTACAGGGCGGCAAAACTGGTACTGAACAAAGAGATTAAGGCACGTAAGCGGGCGTGCTTCGAAAATCTCGGCCAGACAGTCAACATGACCCCTTGGCACAGACAAACAGACATACTACTTAGAAGAAAATTGCTTCAAAAACATCGTTTGGCATCTCACTAGCACCCTCTATAATGCTCAATCCGAAGCATTCATTTGCAGGTGTTGTTTCCCTCGGCTCGATGTAACAATTTTGCAGGTGACGACTCCCCCGTGACGACATCCATTCATAAAACATGAATGAAGGTTCATCTTGGAGTCATTTTATGTAAACATTGATCGGCGTCGCGTTCATTTCTCTCCAAGATTGAGAGGTGATGTAGGCACAGCAGCGCCACCATGACACATGCGAGCACAGTCCGAACCACATTATATTTTCAAAATGACCGTTAAATCGTGCGATGATTGCGATTTGAGTAGTATGTCTGTTTGTCTGTGCCCTTGGGGTGATGCCTACACAGTAGCCAAGTCATGACCTAAACGAAGGGCGCGTCATCACTGTAGAGAATAGAAGAGGTACTGAAAAATGCGAGAAAGGTAGAAGTTGAAAGAGAGAATAACGGGGTTGCCATGGAGACGCAGGGTAGAAGGCAGGTAAACAAAACTAATAAATCAGTCTTGTGAATTATTTTGACGGAAACAAACGTGTTTCATTTCGCGGTGGAAATTGGCCGAAAGAACTAACCCCAAACAGTTTTGAGGCCTGGAAACAGATTCCATACTACGGTATGGCGCCACCACAGACAAACAGACATACTACTCAAATCGCAATCATCGCACGATTTAACGGTCATTTTGAAAATATAATGTGGTTCGGACTGTGCTCGCATGTGTCATGGTGGCGCTGCTGTGCCTACATCACCTCTCAATCTTGGAGAGAAATGAACGCGACGCCGATCAATGTTTACATAAAATGACTCCAAGATGAACCTTCATTCATGTTTTATGAATGGATGTCGTCACGGGGGAGTCGTCACCTGCAAAATTGTTACATCGAGCCGAGGGAAACAACACCTGCAAATGAATGCTTCGGATTGAGCATTATAGAGGGTGCTAGTGAGATGCCAAACGATGTTTTTGAAGCAATTTTCTTCTAAGTAGTATGTCTGTTTGTCTGTGGCGCCACTGCATGGTCGAGTGCGCTAATGGTCAACCGAAACGTGAAGCGACTCGAGTCGAGACCGAGAGTACCCACAGGCCCACCGGCTGATATGCCTTACGATGGTCAGCGCATACCGCACGGTCTCAAAGAACGCGGTATGTGTGCTAGCGGGCATGATACCCATAGCACTAATGGAGAACTTATTTCCACCGGGTAGTCCAAAGTACTAGCCAGGACCCAGGCTTCAAGGGGAAAGAGGACAACTAAAGACGGTAGCTGGTGGAACGCTAACCAATACAGAGTACTCATGTACGGTCGTCGCTTCACGAAGTCATCCCTAAGGCGCTGTCCATAAACTACGTAGACTCAATTTTAGCAATCTCAGACCCCACCCCCCTCGTAGATTTTCGTCCATACAAAATTTTTGAAATTGGTAAGGATCGTAGACTTTGGCCACAGCCCCCCGTCGCCCCCTCAGCATCTACGTTGTTTATGGACAGGCCCTAACGGGTGTACCGCGTGAATAAAAAAGACAGAGAATGAGGGTTTAGTGAGTCGACCCCCACATAACCCGAGGACCCACCCTTGGGTATGGGTATATATGATCAGAAGATTTTCTCATCCTATAAAAAAGCAGCTGGCGTCATCACGCTAACGCCGCTCAGCACAAAAGTGCATAATTTCCAGACTACACCAAAAATGTGTAACCCTTGCACATTCACAAAATCAGCTCCTGTGTCCGCAAAATCGTTAAATTCGCAAAAATTTTTGTACAGCAATCTAGCTAGGTTTACTAGTGACCTTGGAAAACAAAAAAAATATCGACATTTCGCATCTAGACGAGTATACGAGCTGTTTTTGAAAATGTGTAACTGCAACACATTTTTGTGTGGTCTGGAAATTATGCACTTATGAGTAGGGCTTACACATTTTAGTGCAGAGCTGTTTTACTGTGATGGAATTTTATTTGAGCTACAGTCGGCAACACTGCTTGCGCTCACGTGCTGATGAATCCAAATGAATCGATGAACAAAAAGTGCATATTTTGTTTATGTTCATCCCATACTCAACAACAAACCGGTGCGGCTCCGTCGTTGTATAATGTTGCTTGTATCAGCAGTTTGTTCTTAAAAACTACATACAAAAATGCTTAGCTTATTCCGAAGAATCGCCACACGGAGCTACTGCACCGCCCCGGCATCACAATTGGTAAGATCTGCAATAAATACTCATGTGAACACCTTTCAAGCATTCGTTTTGTTCTAATCCCACAGGCCGATGCCCTGTCTGCATCCATCGATGGTCTGGAAAAGGACACGCTCACCAAGCTGTTTCAAAGCGCCCCCCAGCTGACCAAGTATGCACCCGAGCTGTGGAACCGAACGCACAATCTGATGGCTCAGGAAGGCATCGATGCAGCGAACTTCCTCTCCATCGTAACGGGACATCCGGAAGTACTGACGAGGCCCCCGGGCCGGTTAATCGCTAGCATGAACTGTTGGCGATCCTGTCAGTTCGGGGACCGGCAGATGCAGGTCCTACTGGCCGCCCACCCCCAGTTGCTGGATTTGAGCGACCATAATCAGCTGGCTCAGAGGGTGGCTTTTCTGCATTCGTATTTCGAAACGCGCAAGAACGTCTGGCGGTTGTTTCTGAACTGCCCGAACTTGGTCATGGACAAGGAGAGGGAAATTCGGCCCAAGATAGACTACCTGCTGCAGACGATGCGGATCGAAGTGCTGGAAGTGGTCAAGTCGTGTGCCTTTGTGGCCGATTTGGAGCTGATTCGGTGTAGACATGTGTTCTTGGAACGGCTGGGATTGTTCAAGCCGAGAAGTTTGAAAGCGGAACCCGGTGATCCGAGCAACAATCCAAAGCTCCACCAGATAACGGACACCACGGATAAGCGATTTGCGGTGAAGGTGGCCTATGTGACGCTGGAGGAATATGAGGCATTTGTGGAGCTTTTCCGGAAAGAGCTAAATCGGTTGGGCGAAGGTAGCGAGGAGCTGGATGCGGACGAAGAACTGTACGAGATGGACGATGGCGTGGACGAAGATCGACAGGAAAGGAAGCAGAAATATCGCAAGAAAACGAGGAGAAATTCTTCGCGTTAAAAAGGTAAGGGATATATGTGCTTCTGTGTAATATAAAATTAGATGCAAGATCGATAAGTTTCAATGATGGTAGCAAGTGAAAGAACGTCCGAAATTTCGTGCTTCTATGGCTAGTTTCGATTTCTTACGAGCTTGCGAGCAATGCGACACAACAATCTTTCAGCTATCTAAACTAATCTAATCTCACACTAACGCAGCCATTACTTGAATGCATCCTGGAAAATGAAGACTTTTCAAGTCTATCATTTTTCTTGTCTAACGGCCAGGCCAACTGCGCAGCATGTACCGCAGAGAAGATTTCAACATTTTTTCAATATTTGAAAACATTCTACACCTTGAAATCGAGGGGAAAGATGGAAGCGTGGACCTCCCGTACCAAACGCTTCCAGATAGACACAACAATCTTCCAGCTATTTCTTCAAACTAGACCGAACTAAAAAGAAAGAACCGTGGAGCATTGAAATTCATTCGTTTATTTCGTTCACTGAGCCTTAGATTTTCGTTTTGTCACATATGTAGCGTATTAATTTTAATCAATATTTTCGCAAGCAAAATTTGTCACAATCCCCCTATACGTGGCGGGTTATAGGTCAAATCATGTAGCGTACCTTCCCTGATCCTGATTCCAACAGCTCTCCCTTTCCCATCCAGGTCGACCGTTCCATCTCTGATATCCTTAAAACATTGCTGCCACTGACTGGCTTTTTAAAAGCTAATTGGATAAAAACTTGTAAATTGATACACGTTCTCTTGCCGCGACGCATGGTGTGCTGCTTGCGCTCCTATATTTAAATATACCTTTAAATGTATTTTAAATATTGCATCTTGCTTTGCTTTATAGATTACCGTGCAAATGTTCAATCGTCTAAAATATTTTTTCACACGTCAAACACCAAAGAAAGTAGCAAGTAAACAAACCGATTATTCCATGCACCACCCAAAAAGTGTGACCGATGCTTAAAATTTCTAGCAGCGAAACGAACCAATGTATGCAGAAACTGGTGGGAACAAATTGTGGTGTGACAAAAAATTTCTGCAGGGGGTCGAATACGGTGCAAAAAAAAGCAATATTTATAGATATATATGTTTGTAGGCGTGTGTAATGGGACAAAAGTGGAAAGGAAAACTCGTTTCTTTTTAAATATTAGCGTTCTTCTTCGTCTCTGCTAGGCTATCATCAATATTATTATTAAGAGGATTATTTTAATTGGGTTGAGATGAAACTCAACTTACTCACAGTTGGTCGTAGTTTTGCTTGATTTTGTCGTCAAAGTGTCGAACCATGTCGGCAAAGTCCCCGTAGCCGGCGATTTCTATCGCGTTGTCCCGCTCGAGCCACTTGAGATCCTGATGTTCATCGGAGAGTTTGACCTCCTTGGCCGGATCAACCAGCTCGGCCAGCCAGTAGACGACGGCTTTGTCGTGGCCTTTCACTTTGTATTCGAGGGTGCGAGTTTGGTTTTTGAAAATTCGGAGATCAGTTTCTAGGTAGCTGTGGAAGAGAACCGAGAATGGAATTTAGTAGAATGGAAAAAATAGCTTAAATTATCGTCTGATTCATCCGCAGATGGTATTTGAAGTGTCGTTAATAAATAATAATAATAATAAGAATCCGGTTCCGGAAAATAGTTTCATAAAGCTGTACTGGGATCGCGAGATCATTACGGACGTCCTCATTCGTGCCAACCGTCCCGACATTGTGGTTTACGACAAAAGGATGAAGCGGGTAACCCTCATCGACATCGCTGTACCGTTAAACCATAATGTCCAATCAACGTTTTCCAGCAAGATAACCAAGTACCACGAGCTAGCGGAGAAGTTGAAGCAGATGTGGCACCTGGAGGACCTCCGTATAGTTCCGGTTGTCTTCTCGGCAACCAGAGTTGTCCCTAAATCTCTCCTAAGGTCCCTACACGAGCTGTAATTGAAGAAGGACCTGAACAGCACCCTGAAAGCGGTGATTCTTGGAACCTGTAGTACAGTTAGGCGGTTCCTGAATCATCACAACTGAAATCTGAAGCAGACTCATTAGGATAAGCATAACACCGGCTAATGAAATCCACAGAGCCTAATCCCCTTTGGCAATCCGATTGCCCGGGGTAGGTGAAAGTTTCCAGCAATTTTTGCTGAGAAGTGCCAAAACTCTATAATAATAATAATAATAATAATAATAATAATAATACAGTAGACGTTCGGTCGGTGCAAACGGTTTAACTGCAATGCTTTCTAACTGCAAGTCCGGTAAGTGCAACAAATTTGCAGTTATCGCACCGCCAAACGTCAAAATGGTGCGCCATGTTAGCCCTAATGAACAATCGAATGAATTTTTCGTTCATTTTACGTCAATTGACGGCTTGTTGACACTGTCAGGCGTTGCAGTTATCGAATTTTCGTTCGTTAAGTGAAACGTAAACATGTTGCAGTTATCGAACGTCTACTGTAATAATAATAATAATAATAATAATAATCAGAATCCGGTTCTGGGAAATAGTTTCATAAAGCTGTACTGGGATCGCGAGGTCATTACGGACGTCCTCATTCGTGCCAACCGTCCCGACATTGTGGTTTACGACAAAAGGATGAAGCGGGTAACCCTCATCGACATTGCTGTACCGTTTGACCATAATGTCCAATCAACGTTTTCCGGCAAGATAACCAAGTACCACAGACCCCATGTCCCGGCACCAAATACCAAAGCTGCGGAATTCCTATCGGTTAACAAGTGCAGAAGCATCCTAAACCAGGATATTCTGCCACAGCAAGTACTTGGAGGCCGTACAGAACCTCGAGGATCTGCAGTTTACGGTGTATTCAGCTGCGGAGGCTGTTGTCAAGATGCTGGGTATACGAACGCGCCGCTCAAAGAGACGGTGAAGGTCGCACACGCCCCAGCACACACAAAAACGCGTGTTATGCGACGTTTGGCAAACCGGATCGCTACATTGTGGACCAAAATTGGTCGATTAACACAGTACAAGCAGGGGAATCGTTCAACGAGGCTAGTTCGTTATGTTGCTGAAATTGCGAAGCCCACAGAACTCCGAGACCTCACAGAAGTCAACATTACGGATATCCTCGACACCAATGTACAGCGGTTGAGTGCTCTTGCAAAACGATTGCTGCGGCGTTATGGAGTGCGGAAAAAAAACGAATGTTTAACATTAACAAAAGGGAGTTCTACAACTGCATCCGAAACGACAAGCCTGATTATGGACAAGGCCTTCCGCAGATTGGCGACGTCACACAGTTCAAGACCAATCTATGGGAGAACCCTGTCCAACACAGCAACGTAGGGATGTGGTTGGCAGAAGAAGAGCGACAATGGAGTTGTCACGACGCTTCACGGGTGGATGGCGGAATGCTTCAACATGGTGCTAGAAGACCCCACGCAGCTACCAGAGTTCATTACCAGGGGTATCACTTATCTTCTTCCGAAGGACCAAAACACAGTTGACCCAGCAAAGTACAGACCAATATCGTGCCTTTCAAGTCTGTACAAAGTGCTGTTGTAGGTACAGTAGACGTTCGATAACTGCAACATGTTTACGTTTCACTTAGCGAACGAAAATCCGATAACTGCAACGCCTGACAGTGTCACCAAGCCATCAATTGACGTAAAATGAACGAAAAATTCATTCGACTGTTCATTAGGGCTAACATGGCGCACGATTTTGACGTTTGGCGGTGCGATAACTACAAATTTGTTGGACTTACCGAACTTGCAGTTAAAAAGCATTGCAGTTAAACCGTTTGCACCGACCGAACGTCTATTGTAATAGCGAGGAGGATACAAGCCCACTGCGATGCCAACAACGTGATGACCGAGGAACAAAAAGGGTGTCGCAAAAACACGCAAGGCTGCAAAGAACAGATCCTCATAGATGCAGTCATTGTGGGCCAAGCCACCGAAAAGCAGAACCTGAGCATGGCGTACATCGACTGCAAGAAGGCGTACGACTCAAGCACGTCTCTACAAATCACCGACGGAACAGTTGTGTTGCGGTTCAGAACTCTCTGCATCAGGAGGGGGATATTTCAAGGCGATACGTTTAGGGGCTGTCCATTTATTACGTAAGGGAATTTTTACGATTTTTCGACACCGAGACCCCCCCCCCTTGTAAGATTTTTTGTATGAAAACCCAAAAAAAATTGTATGGCGCGTAAGATTTCTTAAACTCCCCCTCCCCCCATAAACCCTTACGTAATTAATGGACAGCCCCTTAGTCCGCTATGGTTCTGCCTTGCGATGAACCCCCTCAGCAGAGAACTCAACCGATGCAACTATGGCTACCGTGCAACACCGTACGAGGGCGAATGAGGCAGGCAGAACTCGGTCTTCCGGAGGAAGAAGCGCCAGCAGGAAGAACGAAATCGCGAAGCGATGAAAGAGTTGTACCGCGCTAAGGACACATGGAAGTTCTTCGAGAAGCTGAACCGCTCGCGCAGAAACTTCGTGCCACAAGCCAACAATCACAGGAATTTTCTCACGACACGAGCGTGACGTGGTCGAGAGGTGGCGACAACATTAGGATGAGCACCTCAATGGCGACATTGCAGGCACCGAAAGGGGCGAGGTGACTCTGATCTAGGAGTACGTTCAGAGGATGGAAGACTCCCGACCCCTGCCCTCCAAGAGATTGAGGTGGAAGTTAAGGAAACCAACGAATCCGCTGGATCAGATCAACTACCAAGCGGAGCTTCTAAAATACGATGAAGAAGTTCTTGTGTTGGCAATACACTGGATCATTACCAAGATTTGGAAGGAGGCCCATATAGCCAGGCGGTAAACGCACGGGTATTCAGCATGACCATGCTGAGGGTGACGGGTTCGATTCCCGGTCGGTCCAGGATTTTTTCGTAAAGGAAATTTCCTTGACTTCCTTGGGCATAGAGTATCTTCGTGCCTGCCACACGATATACACATGCAAAATGGTCATTGGCAGAGGAAGCTCTCAGTTAATAACTGTGGAAGTGCTCATAGAACACTAAGCTGAGAAGCAGGCTTTGTCCCAGTGAGGACGTTACGCCAAGAAGAGGAGAGGAGGAAGGAGGAGATATTATCGGAGGAGTGAATGGAAGGCATCGTGTGTTCCATCTACAAAAAGGGCGATAAGTTAGATTGCGGGAACTATCGCGCGATCACACTATTGAGTACTGCCTACAGGGTATTCTCTCAAATTTTGTGCCGCCGTCTATCACCTGTTGCAAGAGCATCCGTGAGGCAATATCAGGCTGAAATCATGGCAGATGTTCTCTATCCGTCATTTGTTGCAGAAATGTCGTGAATATGTTGTGCCCACAAATCACCTGTTCATCGTTGTTTTCAAATCAGCGTATGAAACAATCGATCGAGATCAGCTATGGCAATATTGATCAAACCGGCGATGGATCGAGTGATGTGCGTAGTTCGAGTATCAGGGATACTCTAAAGTCCCTTCGAATCTCGCAGAGGGTTACGGCCAGGTGATGGTCTTTCGTGCTTGCTGTTCAACATTGCTTTAGAGGGTGTAATAAGTAGAGTGGGAATAAACACGAGTGGAACGATCTTCACGAAGCTGCTTGGTTTCGCTGATGATATTGATATTATATTATAGCTCGTAAATTTGAGACGATGGCGAAAACGTATATCCGACTAAAAAATTAAGCCAGCCGAATCGGATTAGTCATTATCTAATGTGTCGAAGACAAAGTACATGATAGCAAAGGGCTCCAGGGAGTCACTGCACCCGCCACCCCGGATTTCTATCA
Organism: Aedes albopictus; assembly: GCF_035046485.1. Lineage (NCBI taxonomy): Eukaryota > Metazoa > Arthropoda > Insecta > Diptera > Culicidae > Aedes > Aedes albopictus. Next base: position 387,609,219 of record NC_085138.1, read on the forward strand.
ACGGTGATGAAATCGAGGCGGTTGAAGAATTCGTGTACTTCGAACAAACGATCGAACAAAGTTCGCCGTCACACGAAGTTAACTATCTACAAAACGTTGAATAGACCGATAGTCCTCTATGCGCACGAAGCATGGACCCTACGTGCAGAGGACCAACGCGCTCTTGGAGTTTTCGAACGGAATGTGTTACGTGCCATCTACGGCAGAGTGCAGATGGAAGACGGAACGTGGAGCAGGCGAATGGATCACGAGCTGCATCATCTGTTGAGAGAACCAACCACCGTCCTACCCGCGAAAATCGGGAGGCTACGGTGGGCGGGACACGTCACCAGGATGTCGGATAACAACCCGGTAAATATGGTTCTCGAGGGCAATTCGACCGGTACAAGACGACGTGGTGCGCAGCATGCAAGATGGATCGATCAAGCGGATCAATATCATCCCCTGTCCGTGGTTTTATGAGCGGCCTCTTCCAAAAATTCGCCAATGTAACCATTTCTTCAACATACCCGGACTCCTCGGTAGTCTCGCGGAGGGCCGTCTTGAAGTCGTCCTCGCCGGGGTCGACGTGTCCCTTCGGTGGGGACCAATGGTGCTGCCCGTAGGACGCCTGCAGCATCAGGTACTCGATCCGTTCCCGCAGTCGACGGAATATGAGAAATCCGGCGGCACGCTTCGCCATCACCAGGTCCGATAGCTTCCGGTTTGAGGACGTAATGTTTACGTTTGTCGTGGAAGCTACTGGCAGCTACTATGCTCGCGCGGGCCGAGCCAGACCGGTTCAGTTCGATTCTCTTTGCGCACGCACACCTATGCACCACTGCACTACTGTCACCGCCGCAATCGTCGGATGTTTTGCGTGCCGGGTGTGGGTACGATTAGCTACCAGCTACTGCTGCCGCTTTCCGGGCGGTGGGCAACGACGGACGAAGAACAAGCTCAGCAGGAATCTGCAAAACGATAATAATATGTTTTGTCTGGCATCGATAATCGATATTTTCATGGCCACGGTTGGAATTACATACCGACTAGAGTCACAATCTGCAGGTTTACCTAGAAAGCCACACACAGTCAGCCAGCGGTCGGGGGCCGCCGTAGTTGCTCCGCCGCGAAACTCTCCGAAAATGAATTTTCAAGTTGTCATTTGACGGCTCGTGTTGGTATTCGTGTCAGCAAAGCTGGCACGGTGATTTCTGGCTGCGTATTTAGACGTAAGTTTATTTGTCAACGGTTTTTCTTATCCTACCAAGAAAAAGTGAAAAAATTGTGAAATTGTTCAAATTTTAATAAGAAATCCAGTACAATTGTAGCTGAATCGCTTTTAAGATCAACCGCCAAGGAATTCAGCACTCCTGACGATGGAATTCCACTCGCCAGAGAGGCCGAGGATAAAAATAGCAGCAGCGCCGGGCGAGCCAACCGTCCGCCGTCATCAACCACTACGGTTTCGTGTAATCCTGCAGCCCGTACCTAATTGATCCAGCAGTTCCAGTTCTAAGAGAGGACCGTGGAAAACTACTGCCGTAACCATCAAAGAAGCACTCCTGACGACGGAATTACACCCATCAGGGAGGGCGAAAATAAAAATAGCAGCAGCGCCGAGCGAGCGAACCGTCCGCCGTCGTCAAACACTGCTCCGGTTTCATGTAATCCTGCAACCCGTAATTGATTTCAATACTTGCTCGCGCGCTGATAACCCACAAGATGTCGGATGCCATGGAATAAAGTGACGCGACGACAACGTAGAGGAATCCGGAACCTTTCTTGGATGTCCCATGATGGGTGATGTGAGGCTATGCTGCTGTTGACCAATTGTAAGTAACTATTTTTGAGATTATTTTTTTCAGTTTGGCAAATAAAATTCTCGGGATGATTGTGTGCATGCACTGAGGCAAAAATGTCTTGACCATCCGTAACTCGTGCGGTCGGCTTTTTTTTTTTCAACGTACAAAATACAACAGCGTGCTACTGGTTAGACCGGTCTTATGACAAATCTCATTCAAGGCTCTTTCAAAAAGATATCTTATGAATCTTGTTCCTCGACAATTAAACTTTTTTTTTCAATAGAAATGATTTTGGAAATCAGACCTCAAATCTAAATTTCATAAGACAAACTAATCCCAGGCAAGGATGGCATTCCGTACTGAAAATGTGCACAGTGCAGCTCATTTTCATATTAAAACCGTGCACACTTGCACTTACACTGAGGAACATGCCATCCCTGATCCCAGGTTTAAATGTACGCTAGATTCGACATTATGAACAATGCAAACTGAATGCACGACAACATTCAGCTCATATCGAGACTGTAATTTATAGTATGTAGTGTCTACTGCACTCTGGTGATTTTGCGCTTCCTATAGGCTTATATAGCTTACATAGCTTATTAAATATATATTTTCTAAGCTAAGCTCAGGCTAAGGAAAACAACAAATTCCATATGATGTGCAATGTAACCCGAATGCATTTTCGGGTGATGTTGCGCTTCCTAAGCTTAGCTCAGGCTTAGGATTGCTCTAGATACCATATGATGTGCAATGTAACCTGAATGCATTTTCGGGTGATTTTGCGCTTCCTAAGCTTAGCTCAGGCTTAGGAAAACACCAGATACCATATGATGTGCAATGTAACCTGAATGCATTTTCGGGTGATGTTGCGCTTCCTAAGCTTAGCTCAGGCTTAGGAAAACACCAGATACCATATGATGTGCAATGTAACCTGAATGCATTTTCGGGTGATGTTGCGCTTCCTAAGCTTAGCTCAGGCTTAGGATTGCTCTAGATACCATATGATGTGCAATGTAACCTGAATGCATTTTCGGGTGATTTTGCGCTTCCTAAGCTTAGCTCAGGCTTAGGATTGCTCTAGATACCATATGATGTGCAATGTAACCTGAATGCATTTTCGGGTGATGTTGCGCTTCCTAAGCTTAGCTCAGGCTTAGGATTGCTCTAGATACCATATGATGTGCAATGTAACCTGAATGCATTTTCGGGTGATTTTGCGCTTTCTAAGCTTAGCTCAGGCTTAGGAAAACACCAGATACCATATGATGTGCAATGTAACCTGAATGCATTTTCGGGTGATGTTGCGCTTCCTAAGCTTAGCTCAGGCTTAGGATTGCTCTAGATACCATATGATGTGCAATGTAACCTGAATGCATTTTCGGGTGATGTGGCGCTTCCTAAGCTTAGCTCAGGCTTAGGAAAACACCAGATACCATATGATGTGCAATGTAACCTGAATGCATTTTCGGGTGATGTTGCGCTTCCTAAGCTTAGCTCAGGCTTAGGAAAATACCAGATACCATATGATGTGCAATATAACCTGAATGCATTTTCGGGTGATTTTGCGCTTCCTAAGCTTAGCTCAGGCTTAGGATTGCTCTAGATACCATATGATGTGCAATGTAACCTGAATGCATTTTCGGGTGATGTTGCGCTTCCTAAGCTTAGCTCAGGCTTAGGATTGCTCTAGATACCATATGATGTGCAATGTAACCTGAATGCATTTTCGGGTGATGTTGCGCTTCCTAAGCTTAGCTCAGGCTTAGGATTGCTCTAGATACCATATGATGTGCAATGTAACCTGAATGCATTTTCGGGTGATGTTGCGCTTCCTAAGCTTAGCTCAGGCTTAGGAAAACACCAGATACCATATGATGTGCAATATAACCTGAATGCATTTTCGGGTGATGTTGCGCTTCCTAAGCTTAGCTCAGGCTTAGGAAAACACCAGATACCATATGATGTGCAATATAACCTGAATGCATTTTCGGGTGATGTTGCGCTTCCTAAGCTTAGCTCAGGCTTAGGATTGCTCTAGATACCATATGATGTGCAATGTAACCTGAATGCATTTTCGGGTGATTTTGCACTTCCTAAGCTTAGCTCAGGCTTAGGATTGCTCTAGATACCATATGATGTGCAATGTAACCTGAATGCATTTTCGGGTGATGTTGCGCTTCCTAAGCTAAGCTCAGGCTTAGGAAAACACCAGATACCATATGATGTGCAATGTAACCTGAATGCATTTTCGGGTGATGTTGCGCTTCCTAAGCTTAGCTCAGGCTTAGGATTGCTCTAGATACCATATGATGTGCAATGTAACCTGAATGCATTTTCGGGTGATTTTGCGCTTCCTAAGCTTAGCTCAGGCTTAGGAAAACACCAGATACCATATGATGTGCAATGTAACCTGAATGCATTTTCGGGTGATGTTGCGCTTCCTAAGCTTAGCTCAGGCTTAGGATTGCTCTAGATACCATATGATGTGCAATGTAACCTGAATGCATTTTCGGGTGATTTTGCACTTCCTAAGCTTAGCTCAGGCTTAGGATTGCTCTAGATACCATATGATGTGCAATGTAACCTGAATGCATTTTCGGGTGATGTTGCGCTTCCTAAGCTTAGCTCAGGCTTAGGATTGCTCTAGATACCATATGATGTGCAATGTAACCTGAATGCATTTTCGGGTGATTTTGCGCTTCCTAAGCTTAGCTCAGGCTTAGGAAAACACCAGATACCATATGATGTGCAATGTAACCTGAATGCATTTTCGGGTGATGTTGCGCTTCCTAAGCTTAGCTCAGGCTTAGGAAAACACCAGATACCATATGATGTGCAATATAACCTGAATGCATTTTCGGGTGATGTTGCGCTTCCTAAGCTTAGCTCAGGCTTAGGAAAACACCAGATACCATATGATGTGCAATATAACCTGAATGCATTTTCGGGTGATGTTGCGCTTCCTAAGCTTAGCTCAGGCTTAGGAAAACACCAGATACCATATGATGTGCAATATAACCTGAATGCATTTTCGGGTGATGTTGCGCTTCCTAAGCTTAGCTCAGGCTTAGGAAAACACCAGATACCATATGATGTGCAATATAACCTGAATGCATTTTCGGGTGATGTTGCGCTTCCTAAGCTTAGCTCAGGCTTAGGATTGCTCTAGATACCATATGATGTGCAATGTAACCTGAATGCATTTTCGGGTGATGTGGCGCTTCCTAAGCTTAGCTCAGGCTTAGGAAAACACCAGATACCATATGATGTGCAATGTAACCTGAATGCATTTTCGGGTGATGTTGCGCTTCCTAAGCTTAGCTCAGGCTTAGGAAAATACCAGATACCATATGATGTGCAATATAACCTGAATGCATTTTCGGGTGATTTTGCGCTTCCTAAGCTTAGCTCAGGCTTAGGATTGCTCTAGATACCATATGATGTGCAATGTAACCTGAATGCATTTTCGGGTGATGTTGCGCTTCCTAAGCTTAGCTCAGGCTTAGGATTGCTCTAGATACCATATGATGTGCAATGTAACCTGAATGCATTTTCGGGTGATGTTGCGCTTCCTAAGCTTAGCTCAGGCTTAGGAAAACACCAGATACCATATGATGTGCAATATAACCTGAATGCATTTTCGGGTGATGTTGCGCTTCCTAAGCTTAGCTCAGGCTTAGGAAAACACCAGATACCATATGATGTGCAATATAACCTGAATGCATTTTCGGGTGATGTTGCGCTTCCTAAGCTTAGCTCAGGCTTAGGATTGCTCTAGATACCATATGATGTGCAATGTAACCTGAATGCATTTTCGGGTGATGTGGCGCTTCCTAAGCTTAGCTCAGGCTTAGGAAAACACCAGATACCATATGATGTGCAATGTAACCTGAATGCATTTTCGGGTGATGTTGCGCTTCCTAAGCTTAGCTCAGGCTTAGGAAAATACCAGATACCATATGATGTGCAATATAACCTGAATGCATTTTCGGGTGATTTTGCGCTTCCTAAGCTTAGCTCAGGCTTAGGATTGCTCTAGATACCATATGATGTGCAATGTAACCTGAATGCATTTTCGGGTGATGTTGCGCTTCCTAAGCTTAGCTCAGGCTTAGGATTGCTCTAGATACCATATGATGTGCAATGTAACCTGAATGCATTTTCGGGTGATGTTGCGCTTCCTAAGCTTAGCTCAGGCTTAGGAAAACACCAGATACCATATGATGTGCAATATAACCTGAATGCATTTTCGGGTGATGTTGCGCTTCCTAAGCTTAGCTCAGGCTTAGGAAAACACCAGATACCATATGATGTGCAATATAACCTGAATGCATTTTCGGGTGATGTTGCGCTTCCTAAGCTTAGCTCAGGCTTAGGATTGCTCTAGATACCATATGATGTGCAATGTAACCTGAATGCATTTTCGGGTGATTTTGCACTTCCTAAGCTTAGCTCAGGCTTAGGATTGCTCTAGATACCATATGATGTGCAATGTAACCTGAATGCATTTTCGGGTGATGTTGCGCTTCCTAAGCTTAGCTCAGGCTTAGGAAAACACCAGATACCATATGATGTGCAATGTAACCTGAATGCATTTTCGGGTGATGTTGCGCTTCCTAAGCTTAGCTCAGGCTTATGATTGCTCTAGATACCATATGATGTGCAATGTAACCTGAATGCATTTTCGGGTGATTTTGCGCTTCCTAAGCTTAGCTCAGGCTTAGGAAAACACCAGATACCATATGATGTGCAATGTAACCTGAATGCATTTTCGGGTGATGTTGCGCTTCCTAAGCTTAGCTCAGGCTTAGGATTGCTCTAGATACCATATGATGTGCAATGTAACCTGAATGCATTTTCGGGTGATTTTGCACTTCCTAAGCTTAGCTCAGGCTTAGGATTGCTCTAGATACCATATGATGTGCAATGTAACCTGAATGCATTTTCGGGTGATGTTGCGCTTCCTAAGCTTAGCTCAGGCTTAGGAAAACACCAGATACCATATGATGTGCAATGTAACCTGAATGCATTTTCGGGTGATGTTGCGCTTCCTAAGCTTAGCTCAGGCTTAGGATTGCTCTAGATACCATATGATGTGCAATGTAACCTGAATGCATTTTCGGGTGATTTTGCGCTTCCTAAGCTTAGCTCAGGCTTAGGAAAACACCAGATACCATATGATGTGCAATGTAACCTGAATGCATTTTCGGGTGATGTTGCGCTTCCTAAGCTTAGCTCAGGCTTAGGAAAACACCAGATACCATATGATGTGCAATATAACCTGAATGCATTTTCGGGTGATGTTGCGCTTCCTAAGCTTAGCTCAGGCTTAGGAAAACACCAGATACCATATGATGTGCAATATAACCTGAATGCATTTTCGGGTGATGTTGCGCTTCCTAAGCTTAGCTCAGGCTTAGGATTGCTCTAGATACCATATGATGTGCAATGTAACCTGAATGCATTTTCGGGTGATTTTGCACTTCCTAAGCTTAGCTCAGGCTTAGGATTGCTCTAGATACCATATGATGTGCAATGTAACCTGAATGCATTTTCGGGTGATTTTGCGCTTCCTAAGCTTAGCTCAGGCTTAGGAAAACACCAGATACCATATGATGTGCAATGTAACCTGAATGCATTTTCGGGTGATGTTGCGCTTCCTAAGCTTAGCTCAGGCTTAGGATTGCTCTAGATACCATATGATGTGCAATGTAACCTGAATGCATTTTCGGGTGATGTTGCGCTTCCTAAGCTTAGCTCAGGCTTAGGATTGCTCTAGATACCATATGATGTGCAATGTAACCTGAATGCATTTTCGGGTGATGTTGCGCTTCCTAAGCTTAGCTCAGGCTTAGGATTGCTCTAGATACCATATGATGTGCAATGTAACCTGAATGCATTTTCGGGTGATGTTGCGCTTCCTAAGCTTAGCTCAGGCTTAGGAAAACACCAGATACCATATGATGTGCAATGTAACCTGAATGCATTTTCGGGTGATGTTGCGCTTCCTAAGCTTAGCTCAGGCTTAGGAAAATACCAGATACCATATGATGTGCAATATAACCTGAATGCATTTTCGGGTGATTTTGCGCTTCCTAAGCTTAGCTCAGGCTTAGGATTGCTCTAGATACCATATGATGTGCAATGTAACCTGAATGCATTTTCGGGTGATGTTGCGCTTCCTAAGCTTAGCTCAGGCTTAGGATTGCTCTAGATACCATATGATGTGCAATGTAACCTGAATGCATTTTCGGGTGATGTTGCGCTTCCTAAGCTTAGCTCAGGCTTAGGATTGCTCTAGATACCATATGATGTGCAATGTAACCTGAATGCATTTTCGGGTGATGTTGCGCTTCCTAAGCTTAGCTCAGGCTTAGGATTGCTCTAGATACCATATGATGTGCAATGTAACCTGAATGCATTTTCGGGTGATGTTGCGCTTCCTAAGCTTAGCTCAGGCTTAGGAAAACACCAGATACCATATGATGTGCAATATAACCTGAATGCATTTTCGGGTGATGTTGCGCTTCCTAAGCTTAGCTCAGGCTTAGGAAAACACCAGATACCATATGATGTGCAATATAACCTGAATGCATTTTCGGGTGATGTTGCGCTTCCTAAGCTTAGCTCAGGCTTAGGATTGCTCTAGATACCATATGATGTGCAATGTAACCTGAATGCATTTTCGGGTGATTTTGCACTTCCTAAGCTTAGCTCAGGCTTAGGATTGCTCTAGATACCATATGATGTGCAATGTAACCTGAATGCATTTTCGGGTGATTTTGCGCTTCCTAAGCTTAGCTCAGGCTTAGGAAAACACCAGATACCATATGATGTGCAATGTAACCTGAATGCATTTTCGGGTGATGTTGCGCTTCCTAAGCTTAGCTCAGGCTTAGGATTGCTCTAGATACCATATGATGTGCAATGTAACCTGAATGCATTTTCGGGTGATGTTGCGCTTCCTAAGCTTAGCTCAGGCTTAGGATTGCTCTAGATACCATATGATGTGCAATGTAACCTGAATGCATTTTCGGGTGATGTTGCGCTTCCTAAGCTTAGCTCAGGCTTAGGATTGCTCTAGATACCATATGATGTGCAATGTAACCTGAATGCATTTTCGGGTGATGTTGCGCTTCCTAAGCTTAGCTCAGGCTTAGGAAAACACCAGATACCATATGATGTGCAATGTAACCTGAATGCATTTTCGGGTGATGTTGCGCTTCCTAAGCTTAGCTCAGGCTTAGGAAAATACCAGATACCATATGATGTGCAATATAACCTGAATGCATTTTCGGGTGATTTTGCGCTTCCTAAGCTTAGCTCAGGCTTAGGATTGCTCTAGATACCATATGATGTGCAATGTAACCTGAATGCATTTTCGGGTGATGTTGCGCTTCCTAAGCTTAGCTCAGGCTTAGGATTGCTCTAGATACCATATGATGTGCAATGTAACCTGAATGCATTTTCGGGTGATGTTGCGCTTCCTAAGCTTAGCTCAGGCTTAGGATTGCTCTAGATACCATATGATGTGCAATGTAACCTGAATGCATTTTCGGGTGATGTTGCGCTTCCTAAGCTTAGCTCAGGCTTAGGATTGCTCTAGATACCATATGATGTGCAATGTAACCTGAATGCATTTTCGGGTGATGTTGCGCTTCCTAAGCTTAGCTCAGGCTTAGGAAAACACCAGATACCATATGATGTGCAATATAACCTGAATGCATTTTCGGGTGATGTTGCGCTTCCTAAGCTTAGCTCAGGCTTAGGATTGCTCTAGATACCATATGATGTGCAATGTAACCTGAATGCATTTTCGGGTGATTTTGCGCTTCCTAAGCTTAGCTCAGGCTTAGGAAAACACCAGATACCATATGATGTGCAATGTAACCTGAATGCATTTTCGGGTGATGTTGCGCTTCCTAAGCTTAGCTCAGGCTTAGGATTGCTCTAGATACCATATGATGTGCAATGTAACCTGAATGCATTTTCGGGTGATTTTGCGCTTCCTAAGCTTAGCTCAGGCTTAGGAAAACACCAGATACCATATGATGTGCAATATAACCTGAATGCATTTTCGGGTGATGTTGCGCTTCCTAAGCTTAGCTCAGGCTTAGGATTGCTCTAGATACCATATGATGTGCAATGTAACCTGAATGCATTTTCGGGTGATGTTGCGCTTCCTAAGCTTAGCTCAGGCTTAGGATTGCTCTAGATACCATATGATGTGCAATGTAACCTGAATGCATTTTCGGGTGATGTTGCGCTTCCTAAGCTTAGCTCAGGCTTAGGATTGCTCTAGATACCATATGATGTGCAATGTAACCTGAATGCATTTTCGGGTGATGTTGCGCTTCCTAAGCTTAGCTCAGGCTTAGGAAAACACCAGATACCATATGATGTGCAATATAACCTGAATGCATTTTCGGGTGATGTTGCGCTTCCTAAGCTTAGCTCAGGCTTAGGATTGCTCTAGATACCATATGATGTGCAATGTAACCTGAATGCATTTTCGGGTGATGTTGCGCTTCCTAAGCTTAGCTCAGGCTTAGGATTGCTCTAGATACCATATGATGTGCAATGTAACCTGAATGCATTTTCGGGTGATGTTGCGCTTCCTAAGCTTAGCTCAGGCTTAGGATTGCTCTAGATACCATATGATGTGCAATGTAACCTGAATGCATTTTCGGGTGATGTTGCGCTTCCTAAGCTTAGCTCAGGCTTAGGAAAACACCAGATACCATATGATGTGCAATATAACCTGAATGCATTTTCGGGTGATGTTGCGCTTCCTAAGCTTAGCTCAGGCTTAGGAAAACACCAGATACCATATGATGTGCAATATAACCTGAATGCATTTTCGGGTGATGTTGCGCTTCCTAAGCTTAGCTCAGGCTTAGGAAAACACCAGATACCATATGATGTGCAATATAACCTGAATGCATTTTCGGGTGATGTTGCGCTTCCTAAGCTTAGCTCAGGCTTAGGATTGCTCTAGATACCATATGATGTGCAATGTAACCTGAATGCATTTTCGGGTGATGTTGCGCTTCCTAAGCTTAGCTCAGGCTTAGGATTGCTCTAGATACGATATGATGTGCAATGTAACCTGAATGCATTTTCGGGTGATTTTGCTTCCTAAGCTTAGCTCAGGCTTAGGATTGCTCTAGATACCATATGATGTGCAATGTAACCTGAATGCATTTTCGGGTGATTTTGCGCTTCCTAAGCTTAGCTCAGGCTTAGGAAAACACCAGATACCATATGATGTGCAATGTAACCTGAATGCATTTTCGGGTGATGTTGCGCTTCCTAAGCTTAGCTCAGGCTTAGGATTGCTCTAGATACCATATGATGTGCAATGTAACCTGAATGCATTTTCGGGTGATTTTGCGCTTCCTAAGCTTAGCTCAGGCTTAGGATTGCTCTAGATACCATATGATGTGCAATGTAACCTGAATGCATTTTCGGGTGATGTTGCGCTTCCTAAGCTTAGCTCAGGCTTAGGAAAACACCAGATACCATATGATGTGCAATATAACCTGAATGCATTTTCGGGTGATGTTGCGCTTCCTAAGCTTAGCTCAGGCTTAGGAAAACACCAGATACCATATGATGTGCAATATAACCTGAATGCATTTTCGGGTGATGTTGCGCTTCCTAAGCTTAGCTCAGGCTTAGGATTGCTCTAGATACCATATGATGTGCAATGTAACCTGAATGCATTTTCGGGTGATGTTGCGCTTCCTAAGCTTAGCTCAGGCTTAGGATTGCTCTAGATACGATATGATGTGCAATGTAACCTGAATGCATTTTCGGGTGATTTTGCTTCCTAAGCTTAGCTCAGGCTTAGGATTGCTCTAGATACCATATGATGTGCAATGTAACCTGAATGCATTTTCGGGTGATTTTGCGCTTCCTAAGCTTAGCTCAGGCTTAGGAAAACACCAGATACCATATGATGTGCAATGTAACCTGAATGCATTTTCGGGTGATGTTGCGCTTCCTAAGCTTAGCTCAGGCTTAGGATTGCTCTAGATACCATATGATGTGCAATGTAACCTGAATGCATTTTCGGGTGATGTTGCGCTTCCTAAGCTTAGCTCAGGCTTAGGATTGCTCTAGATACCATATGATGTGCAATGTAACCTGAATGCATTTTCGGGTGATTTTGCGCTTCCTAAGCTTAGCTCAGGCTTAGGAAAACACCAGATACCATATGATGTGCAATGTAACCTGAATGCATTTTCGGGTGATGTTGCGCTTCCTAAGCTTAGCTCAGGCTTAGGAAAACACCAGATACCATATGATGTGCAATGTAACCTGAATGCATTTTCGGGTGATGTTGCGCTTCCTAAGCTTAGCTCAGGCTTAGGATTGCTCTAGATACCATATGATGTGCAATGTAACCTGAATGCATTTTCGGGTGATTTTGCGCTTCCTAAGCTTAGCTCAGGCTTAGGATTGCTCTAGATACCATATGATGTGCAATGTAACCTGAATGCATTTTCGGGTGATTTTGCGCTTCCTAAGCTTAGCTCAGGCTTAGGAAAACACCAGATACCATATGATGTGCAATATAACCTGAATGCATTTTCGGGTGATGTTGCGCTTCCTAAGCTTAGCTCAGGCTTAGGATTGCTCTAGATACCATATGATGTGCAATGTAACCTGAATGCATTTTCGGGTGATGTTGCGCTTCCTAAGCTTAGCTCAGGCTTAGGATTGCTCTAGATACCATATGATGTGCAATGTAACCTGAATGCATTTTCGGGTGATGTTGCGCTTCCTAAGCTTAGCTCAGGCTTAGGATTGCTCTAGATACCATATGATGTGCAATGTAACCTGAATGCATTTTCGGGTGATGTTGCGCTTCCTAAGCTTAGCTCAGGCTTAGGAAAACACCAGATACCATATGATGTGCAATATAACCTGAATGCATTTTCGGGTGATGTTGCGCTTCCTAAGCTTAGCTCAGGCTTAGGATTGCTCTAGATACCATATGATGTGCAATGTAACCTGAATGCATTTTCGGGTGATGTTGCGCTTCCTAAGCTTAGCTCAGGCTTAGGATTGCTCTAGATACCATATGATGTGCAATGTAACCTGAATGCATTTTCGGGTGATGTTGCGCTTCCTAAGCTTAGCTCAGGCTTAGGATTGCTCTAGATACCATATGATGTGCAATGTAACCTGAATGCATTTTCGGGTGATGTTGCGCTTCCTAAGCTTAGCTCAGGCTTAGGAAAACACCAGATACCATATGATGTGCAATATAACCTGAATGCATTTTCGGGTGATGTTGCGCTTCCTAAGCTTAGCTCAGGCTTAGGAAAACACCAGATACCATATGATGTGCAATATAACCTGAATGCATTTTCGGGTGATGTTGCGCTTCCTAAGCTTAGCTCAGGCTTAGGAAAACACCAGATACCATATGATGTGCAATATAACCTGAATGCATTTTCGGGTGATGTTGCGCTTCCTAAGCTTAGCTCAGGCTTAGGATTGCTCTAGATACCATATGATGTGCAATGTAACCTGAATGCATTTTCGGGTGATGTTGCGCTTCCTAAGCTTAGCTCAGGCTTAGGATTGCTCTAGATACGATATGATGTGCAATGTAACCTGAATGCATTTTCGGGTGATTTTGCTTCCTAAGCTTAGCTCAGGCTTAGGATTGCTCTAGATACCATATGATGTGCAATGTAACCTGAATGCATTTTCGGGTGATTTTGCGCTTCCTAAGCTTAGCTCAGGCTTAGGAAAACACCAGATACCATATGATGTGCAATGTAACCTGAATGCATTTTCGGGTGATGTTGCGCTTCCTAAGCTTAGCTCAGGCTTAGGATTGCTCTAGATACCATATGATGTGCAATGTAACCTGAATGCATTTTCGGGTGATTTTGCGCTTCCTAAGCTTAGCTCAGGCTTAGGATTGCTCTAGATACCATATGATGTGCAATGTAACCTGAATGCATTTTCGGGTGATGTTGCGCTTCCTAAGCTTAGCTCAGGCTTAGGAAAACACCAGATACCATATGATGTGCAATATAACCTGAATGCATTTTCGGGTGATGTTGCGCTTCCTAAGCTTAGCTCAGGCTTAGGAAAACACCAGATACCATATGATGTGCAATATAACCTGAATGCATTTTCGGGTGATGTTGCGCTTCCTAAGCTTAGCTCAGGCTTAGGATTGCTCTAGATACCATATGATGTGCAATGTAACCTGAATGCATTTTCGGGTGATGTTGCGCTTCCTAAGCTTAGCTCAGGCTTAGGATTGCTCTAGATACGATATGATGTGCAATGTAACCTGAATGCATTTTCGGGTGATTTTGCTTCCTAAGCTTAGCTCAGGCTTAGGATTGCTCTAGATACCATATGATGTGCAATGTAACCTGAATGCATTTTCGGGTGATTTTGCGCTTCCTAAGCTTAGCTCAGGCTTAGGAAAACACCAGATACCATATGATGTGCAATGTAACCTGAATGCATTTTCGGGTGATGTTGCGCTTCCTAAGCTTAGCTCAGGCTTAGGATTGCTCTAGATACCATATGATGTGCAATGTAACCTGAATGCATTTTCGGGTGATGTTGCGCTTCCTAAGCTTAGCTCAGGCTTAGGATTGCTCTAGATACCATATGATGTGCAATGTAACCTGAATGCATTTTCGGGTGATTTTGCGCTTCCTAAGCTTAGCTCAGGCTTAGGAAAACACCAGATACCATATGATGTGCAATGTAACCTGAATGCATTTTCGGGTGATGTTGCGCTTCCTAAGCTTAGCTCAGGCTTAGGAAAACACCAGATACCATATGATGTGCAATGTAACCTGAATGCATTTTCGGGTGATGTTGCGCTTCCTAAGCTTAGCTCAGGCTTAGGAAAACACCAGATACCATATGATGTGCAATGTAACCTGAATGCATTTTCGGGTGATGTTGCGCTTCCTAAGCTTAGCTCAGGCTTAGGATTGCTCTAGATACCATATGATGTGCAATGTAACCTGAATGCATTTTCGGGTGATGTTGCGCTTCCTAAGCTTAGCTCAGGCTTAGGATTGCTCTAGATACCATATGATGTGCAATGTAACCTGAATGCATTTTCGGGTGATGTTGCGCTTCCTAAGCTTAGCTCAGGCTTAGGATTGCTCTAGATACCATATGATGTGCAATGTAACCTGAATGCATTTTCGGGTGATGTTGCGCTTCCTAAGCTTAGCTCAGGCTTAGGATTGCTCTAGATACCATATGATGTGCAATGTAACCTGAATGCATTTTCGGGTGATGTTGCGCTTCCTAAGCTTAGCTCAGGCTTAGGAAAACACCAGATACCATATGATGTGCAATATAACCTGAATGCATTTTCGGGTGATGTTGCGCTTCCTAAGCTTAGCTCAGGCTTAGGATTGCTCTAGATACCATATGATGTGCAATGTAACCTGAATGCATTTTCGGGTGATTTTGCTTCCTAAGCTTAGCTCAGGCTTAGGATTGCTCTAGATACCATATGATGTGCAATGTAACCTGAATGCATTTTCGGGTGATGTGGCGCTTCCTAAGCTTAGCTCAGGCTTAGGAAAACACCAGATACCATATGATGTGCAATGTAACCTGAATGCATTTTCGGGTGATGTTGCGCTTCCTAAGCTTAGCTCAGGCTTAGGAAAATACCAGATACCATATGATGTGCAATATAACCTGAATGCATTTTCGGGTGATTTTGCGCTTCCTAAGCTTAGCTCAGGCTTAGGATTGCTCTAGATACCATATGATGTGCAATGTAACCTGAATGCATTTTCGGGTGATGTTGCGCTTCCTAAGCTTAGCTCAGGCTTAGGATTGCTCTAGATACCATATGATGTGCAATGTAACCTGAATGCATTTTCGGGTGATGTGGCGCTTCCTAAGCTTAGCTCAGGCTTAGGAAAACACCAGATACCATATGATGTGCAATGTAACCTGAATGCATTTTCGGGTGATGTTGCGCTTCCTAAGCTTAGCTCAGGCTTAGGAAAATACCAGATACCATATGATGTGCAATGTAACCTGAATGCATTTTCGGGTGATGTTGCGCTTCCTAAGCTTAGCTCAGGCTTAGGATTGCTCTAGATACCATATGATGTGCAATGTAACCTGAATGCATTTTCGGGTGATGTTGCGCTTCCTAAGCTTAGCTCAGGCTTAGGATTGCTCTAGATACCATATGATGTGCAATGTAACCTGAATGCATTTTCGGGTGATGTTGCGCTTCCTAAGCTTAGCTCAGGCTTAGGATTGCTCTAGATACCATATGATGTGCAATGTAACCTGAATGCATTTTCGGGTGATGTTGCGCTTCCTAAGCTTAGCTCAGGCTTAGGAAAACACCAGATACCATATGATGTGCAATATAACCTGAATGCATTTTCGGGTGATGTTGCGCTTCCTAAGCTTAGCTCAGGCTTAGGATTGCTCTAGATACCATATGATGTGCAATGTAACCTGAATGCATTTTCGGGTGATTTTGCGCTTCCTAAGCTTAGCTCAGGCTTAGGAAAACACCAGATACCATATGATGTGCAATGTAACCTGAATGCATTTTCGGGTGATGTTGCGCTTCCTAAGCTTAGCTCAGGCTTAGGATTGCTCTAGATACCATATGATGTGCAATGTAACCTGAATGCATTTTCGGGTGATTTTGCGCTTCCTAAGCTTAGCTCAGGCTTAGGAAAACACCAGATACCATATGATGTGCAATGTAACCTGAATGCATTTTCGGGTGATTTTGCACTTCCTAAGCTTAGCTCAGGCTTAGGATTGCTCTAGATACCATATGATGTGCAATGTAACCTGAATGCATTTTCGGGTGATTTTGCACTTCCTAAGCTTAGCTCAGGCTTAGGATTGCTCTAGATACCATATGATGTGCAATGTAACCTGAATGCATTTTCGGGTGATTTTGCACTTCCTAAGCTTAGCTCAGGCTTAGGATTGCTCTAGATACCATATGATGTGCAATGTAACCTGAATGCATTTTCGGGTGATGTTGCGCTTCCTAAGCTTAGCTCAGGCTTAGGATTGCTCTAGATACCATATGATGTGCAATGTAACCTGAATGCATTTTCGGGTGATTTTGCACTTCCTAAGCTTAGCTCAGGCTTAGGATTGCTCTAGATACCATATGATGTGCAATGTAACCTGAATGCATTTTCGGGTGATTTTGCGCTTCCTAAGCTTAGCTCAGGCTTAGGATTGCTCTAGATACCATATGATGTGCAATGTAACCTGAATGCATTTTCGGGTGATTTTGCGCTTCCTAAGCTTAGCTCAGGCTTAGGATTGCTCTAGATACCATATGATGTGCAATGTAACCTGAATGCATTTTCGGATGATTTTGCGCTTCCTAAGGTTAGCTCAGGCTTAGGAAAACACCAGATACCATATGATGTGCAATGTAACCTAAATGCATTTTCGGGTGATGTTGCGCTTCCTAAGCTTAGCTCAGGCTTAGGATTGCTCTAGATACCATATGATGTGCAATGTAACCTGAATGCATTTTCGGGTGATGTTGCGCTTCCTAAGCTTAGCTCAGGCTTAGGATTGCTCTAGATACCATATGATGTGCAATGTAACCTGAATGCATTTTCGGGTGATGTTGCGCTTCCTAAGCTTAGCTCAGGCTTAGGATTGCTCTAGATACCATATGATGTGCAATGTAACCTGAATGCATTTTCGGATGATTTTGCGCTTCCTAAGGTTAGCTCAGGCTTAGGAAAACACCAGATACCATATGATGTGCAATGTAACCTAAATGCATTTTCGGGTGATGTTGCGCTTCCTAAGCTTAGCTCAGGCTTAGGATTGCTCTAGATACCATATGATGTGCAATGTAACCTGAATGCATTTTCGGGTGATGTTGCGCTTCCTAAGCTTAGCTCAGGCTTAGGATTGCTCTAGATACCATATGATGTGCAATGTAACCTGAATGCATTTTCGGGTGATTTTGCGCTTCCTAAGCTTAGCTCAGGTTTAGGATTGCTCTAGATACCATATGATGTGCAATGTAACCTGAATGCATTTTCGGATGATTTTGCGCTTCCTAAGGTTAGCTCAGGCTTAGGAAAACACCAGATACCATATGATGTGCAATGTAACCTGAATGCATTTTCGGGTGATGTTGCGCTTCCTAAGCTTAGCTCAGGCTTAGGATTGCTCTAGATACCATATGATGTGCAATGTAACCTGAATGCATTTTCTGATGATTTTGCGCTTCCTAAGCTTAGCTCAGGCTTAGGATTGCTCTAGATACCATATGATGTGCAATGTAACCTGAATGCATTTTCGGGTGATTTTGCGCTTCCTAAGCTTAGCTCAGGCTTAGGATTGCTCTAGATACCATATGATGTGCAATGTAACCTGAATGCATTTTCGGGTGATTTTGCGCTTCCTAAGCTTAGCTCAGGCTTAGGATTGCTGTAGATACCATATGATGTGCAATGTAACCTGAATGCATTTTCGGGTGATTTTGCGCTTCCTAACCTTAGCTCAGGCTTAGGATTGCTCTAGATACCATATGATGTGCAATGCAACCTGAATGCATTTTCGGGTGATGTTGCGCTTCCTAAGCTTAGCTCAGGCTTAGGATTGCTCTAGATACCATATGATGTGCAATGTAACCTGAATGCATTTTCGGGTGATGTTGCGCTTCCTAAGCTTAGCTCAGGCTTAGGATTGCTCTAGATACCATATGATGTGCAATGTAACCTGAATGCATTTTCGGGTGATGTTGCGCTTCCTAAGCTTAGCTCAGGCTTAGGATTGCTCTAGATACCATATGATGTGCAATGTAACCTGAATGCATTTTCGGGTGATGTTGCGCTTCCTAAGCTTAGCTCAGGCTTAGGATTGCTCTAGATACCATATGATGTGCAATGTAACCTGAATGCATTTTCGGGTGATGTTGCGCTTCCTAAGCTTAGCTCAGGCTTAGGATTGCTCTAGATACCATATGATGTGCAATGTAACCTGAATGCATTTTCGGGTGATGTTGCGCTTCCTAAGCTTAGCTCAGGCTTAGGATTGCTCTAGATACCATATGATGTGCAATGTAACCTGAATGCATTTTCGGGTGATGTTGCGCTTCCTAAGCTTAGCTCAGGCTTAGGATTGCTCTAGATACCATATGATGTGCAATGTAACCTGAATGCATTTTCGGGTGATGTTGCGCTTCCTAAGCTTAGCTCAGGCTTAGGAAAACACCAGATACCATATGATGTGCAATGTAACCTGAATGCATTTTCGGGTGATGTTGCGCTTCCTAAGCTTAGCTCAGGCTTAGGATTGCTCTAGATACCATATGATGTGCAATGTAACCTGAATGCATTTTCGGGTGATGTTGCGCTTCCTAAGCTTAGCTCAGGCTTAGGATTGCTCTAGATACCATATGATGTGCAATGTAACCTGAATGCATTTTCGGGTGATGTTGCGCTTCCTAAGCTTAGCTCAGGCTTAGGATTGCTCTAGATACCATATGATGTGCAATGTAACCTGAATGCATTTTCGGGTGATGTTGCGCTTCCTAAGCTTAGCTCAGGCTTAGGATTGCTCTAGATACCATATGATGTGCAATGTAACCTGAATGCATTTTCGGGTGATGTTGCGCTTCCTAAGCTTAGCTCAGGCTTAGGATTGCTCTAGATACCATATGATGTGCAGATTCTATAACATTCCCCAGAAAACCATTCCCCAGAAAACCAATCCCCAGAATTCCGTTCCCCAGAATGTACCATTCCCCAGAAAACCATTTCCCAGAAACCCATTCCCCAGAATGTACCATTCCCCAGAATTCCATTCCCCAGAATGTACCATTCCCCAGAATTCCGTTACCCAGAATGTACCATTCCCCAGAAAATAATAAAACTATTGCTTTAATTCTGAATGGTTTATATTAATAGCTAAAAATCAAATATTTATTCGTAAAAAATCACCGGAAGAAACATCCTGCCAAAAATTCTTATTTGACAAGAAAAACTTCGGAAATAAGCATAATTTGCCTTTACAATTTAGGCTATTGGTATTATTGGCATCGCAACTGCTTACTTTTTCAACATACATTTTTCCTTCTTTTCTGCATAGGCTGTTCTTTCGAATTATACTTTTCAGTAAATTATCGGCATCAAAACTTCTTACATTTTCTACGTAGTTTTTTCCTTCTTTTCTGCATAGGCTATTCTTTCAAGTTACACTATTCAGGTAATTATCGGCACCACAAGCACAGGTGTTTAGAAATTTAGAAAAAAATATGAAATAAATATAACAGCAATTTTAACACCGGTGGAGGCTGTAATGCCCATAATTTCCCGAAAAGTGCAATTCGAAAGAACAGCCTATGCAAAAAAGAAGGGAGAATCTATGTTAAAAAAGTAAGCAGTTGCAATGCCGATAATTTCTTGAAAAGTGCAACTGGAAAGAACAGCCTATGCAAAAGAAGGGAAAAATTTTGATAAACATATAAGCAGTTGTAATGCCAACAATTCTTATAACGACAACATTTTTTAACGAAGAAGGAAACGTAACACTCTGATAATTGCCATCGTACATCGATTTAACGGTTTATTTGAAAATTTGAGAGCTCGCCAATTCGCGGCGCTCGCATAGTTTTTGCTTGAGTTTGACGTTTGCTCACTACTGCCACCTAGTTGATGATTGACCAAATTCAGTCCTTTTAGAATTAAGCAAACCTATTTCCGAGACTAAAATTTAAATCGAAAAATGTTCGAAGTGTTACGTCTGTTTGTCTGTGGTGACTTTGTTTTCCTTGCGATATTCAAAAACCCAACAGTGTTCCTTTTTTTAAACAAGCTTTTTTTAGAATTGAGGCAATTGGTACAATTATTGGAATTATAACTGTTTTCATTTTCAACATAGACTTTTCCTTCTTTGCTGCATAGGCTGTTCTTTCGAATTGCACTTTTCAGGAAATTAGGCCGGAACAAATCTCATTTTCTTCTTATGTCACAATACTTGTTGGCGCGCTAAGGGGGAGGACAATAAATAATAAATGTATTTGACGAAGAAATACCTAAACAATTCGATAAAATCTATAACTCATCGGATTTGTTAAGAAATTTTCTGTGCAACTCTAATTTTACCTTAAAATTTTAAAATTTCTTGAATTATTTATTGGTGTCCCCCCTCAAAATATTGAATTTCGACCAAAATTTTCCGAGGGGGCGGTGACATAAGAGAAAATCGAAATTTGTATCAGCCTTATCGGCATCACAACTGCTTACTTTTTCAACATAGATTTTCCCTTCTTTTCTACAAAGGCTGTTCTTTCGAGTTACAATGTTTAGGCTAGTTACAATCGGCACCACAAGCACAGGTGTTAAGAAATTTGAAAAAATATATAATAAATATAACAGCAATTTAACACCGGTGGTTGTAATAATGCCCATAATTTCCTGAAAAAAGCAATTCGAAAGAACAGCCTATGTAGAAAAGAAGGGAGAATCTATGTTGAAAATGTAAGCAGTTATAATTTAAAAAAAATACTAATTGCCTTATTTTAAGAAGAATATTGTTTAAAAAGAAGGAACATTGTTGGGTTTTTGAATGCCAAAAGGAAAACAATGATACTTTTTCCCTTCTTCATTAAAAATATTTAGAATTGTTGGCATTAAAACTGTTTATATGTTCACTTTTTCTATGCCATTCCATAGTATTGGAATAATGATGAAAGCCCTTCTCATACCGCATGAATGAAGAGCCTTTGAAGCGAATAATTAGGAACAGCCATTGGGATGGATCCTTCCAACCGTTTGCAAAGAAAAACGTGGTCAGTTGAGTCTTTAGTATCTTGTACACTGAACAACATCAGAAGAATATGCGTTTTCTCTGTAAATTTTGCACATCACTTTTAAAACGTTATTCATCGTAAAACAAGTGCTGCACAATTTTCACAAACAAAACATTTTATAGCAACGCAACTAACAGTTTGTAAACTTTCAAGATAGGTTTAAAGATCAACATGCAACTGTGTACAATGGTAATTAAACGTTTGAACCATTGTAGAATATTTAGGATTGCTCTAGATACCATATGATGTGCAATGTAACCTGAATGCATTTTCGGGTGATGTTGCGCTTCCTAAGCTTAGCTCAGGCTTAGGATTGCTCTAGATACCATATGATGTGCAATGTAACCTGAATGCATTTTGTGCGCTCCAAATTTTATTTCAGACTCGATCTGAGCTTATCATTGTCGTTCATTATGCGATGTCAGCTAGGCTTCTTTGGTGCTCAGGTGCGCTCCAAATTTTATTTCAGACTCGATCTGAGCTTAGTTCTGTCGTTCATTATATGATGTCAGCTAGGCTTCTTTGGTGCTCAGGTGTGCTCCAAATTTTATTTCAGACTCGATCTGAGCTTAACATTGTCGTTCATTATATGATGTCAGCTAGGCTTCTTTGATGCTCAGGTGTGCTCCAAATTTTATTTCAGACTCGATCTGAGCTTACTTCTGTCGTTCATTATATGATGTCAGCTAGGCTTCTTTGGTGCTCAGGTGTGCTCCAAATTTTATTTCAGACTCGATCTGAGCTTAATATTGTCGTTCATTATATGATGTCAGCTAGGCTTCTTTGATGCTCAGGTGTGCTCCAAATTTTATTTCAGACTCGATCTGAGCTTACTTCTGTCGTTCATTATATGATGTCAGCTAGGCTTCTTTGATGCTCAGGTGTGCTCCAAATTTTATTTCAGACTCGATCTGAGCTTAACATTGTCGTTCATTATATGATGTCAGCTAGGCTTCTTTGATGCTCAGGTGTGCTCCAAATTTTATTTCAGACTCGATCTGAGCTTAACATTGTCGTTCATTATATGATGTCAGCTAGGCTTCTTTGATGCTCAGGTGTGCTCCAAATTTTATTTCAGACTCGATCTGAGCTTAGTTCTGTCGTTCATTATATGATGTCAGCTAGGCTTCTTTGATGCTCAGGTGTGCTCCAAATGTTATTTCAGACTCGATCTGAGCTTAACATTGTCGTTCATTATATGATGTCAGCTAGGCTTCTCTGAAGCTCAGGTGAAATTTTATTTCAGACTCGATCTGAGCTTAACATTGTCGTTTATTATATACGGTGGGCAGGGCTTGTTGAAAGAATGCCGGACAACAACCCTGCAAAGCTGGTGTTTGCAACTGATCCGGTTGGCACAAGAAGGCGTGGAGCGCAGAGACCACAATGGGCGGATCAGGTGGAGCGTGACTTGGCGAGCATCGGGCGCGACCGAGGATGGAGAGCGGCAGCCACGAACCGTGTATCATGGAGAAATATTGTTGATTCAGTTTTATCTTGAATTTGATGTAATACTAAATAAATGAATGAAATTTTTACAGGAAAACTTCATTTCTACGCTCGTGAGCGGCTATTGGAACACGAGCGGCTACTGGTACATTCAGGGTATTGGGATATGGAACGGAGAAAATAAAACACAACCAATCAAGTAGAAACAACTGTACTTTTATTCTAGACAAATGCAAATATACAACAATGGAACTGAAATATTAAAGCAATTATTTTTTTCATTCTTAATCAGACATTGAAGAACTACCCAAGTAAAACAAACCGTTTGAGCTGTAGTACGTATTGCATAGTGTCGGACAAAACAATAAAACCGCCAGCCGTTTTTTCATACAAACTAGAGCTGTTTCACGATATGGTGCCCGGTTTCTAGTGAAAAAATGGGTTGAATTTTGAAGAATTGGTTGAAATTTTACAGTCGGTGTAAGTTTACCGGTAGAAACCGATTTGAGCAGGTAATTTGAGCATAATTGCAAGGGGTCCACTATCCTAATTTGAATTGATTTGCATTTTATGTGTTGATGCGATTTTTTTATTAGTTCGACAACTTAATAACACAAACACAATTTTGAAATCGAATGTTCTTCGCAACACGAGAACATGCGGATCGTGCGGTACAGAATGGATTTTGTTATTTTTCGTTATTAAATATGTACAGCCCATTTTTTCTAAATTCCATAGTCCGAAACCGTACACAACGCTTAGCGTCGTCTACCAGAGGGCCAGAGGGAACGTCCTGTTGGTGCGGTTTGGCTCAAACTACACACGTACCTAGTTGAAATGCGATGACTTGGTTTCAGTTAGTTGAGCAGCTGATGCTCACATTTTGCAGGTTTAAATACGGTGCCAATGATGAAAATAGTGACATTGAAAATACCGCTTCATCGGAAGGTCAAGGTATGGTTGGCTGCGTCCTATTCATTGATATTCATGGACCTTCAGTTGATTTTCTCCGGGAAAAGGTTAAAGGACTTCACGGACGTCATCAAATAAAGCACATGAAGGCATTTAATAAAGTAGTTTTTATTCAATTATTCATTAAACTATCCAGCAAGTATGATACGCTTATGTGCTGCCTTTCCTGGTCCGTAGCTGGAGTCGATGCTGTTGGATTCTTCGCTGGTGTAGGCCTGAGCTCCCGATGCTACAAAGAACGACTGGTCTTAACCGTGTTCTGAGACCGCAGTCGATGGAAGAGATCGGAAGGACTTTGAGGTTGGCAGGGATTGCCTGCTCCTCAGTTTGAGTGCAAGTGTGCGCAGTTTTAATATGGAAATGTGCTGCACTGTGCACATTTTCAGAGCGCAATGCCATCCCTGGAGGTTGGAATGGCGCGGTTGCTGGCAGTCGGAGCAGTTGTGATGTTACTGTTTGGCGGCGGGAGGTAAACATCTCCGGAGTAGTGTGGCTTGGATACGAATTTATTTAGTTTTTCGACGGTGTGTCCAATGGATTCATAATGAATTGTACGGGTGGGCGGTAGGCAATTGGCTGGTATGATGGTACAATTGGTTCGAACTATGGTTTCATGTTACCACTGATAGAGTCGTGGGAGATGGCGAGACCGTGTTGGGAGAGGACTGGCTGGTGAGGAACTCCGTAAATTGGCGATGGTGAGAACTGACGTTTTGGTGGATATAGTGGTGGAGGTAGAGGCAGTGTCTTCCCAAACGATGGCTTGTAGGTACCTGGGCATACGAATCGAGCGGTGGTCCTCCATAAGAGTCAGAGATGATTCGATATAAAGTTTGAATGAAATTGGTTGAAAATCCACTTGACCCTAGAATGTCCAACACCTACTTCAGCTGTTTCCTTTTTCCGGTCTAGGTTGAGGTCGAACCAGAGCCTTCAAGGAAATCACCGCTGGGAGGAGGTCCATACGAGGATCCGGAGCGTCGATTTCTACCTGGCTGGGTGGATCCTGGCAATCGGTTTCCATCCATCGCACTTGATCTCTGGTTTGGTTGGGTGGGAGAACGTGAGCAAAGGAGTGATGTCCGAAGGTCTGCTGAGCGGTAAAGATCGGTGATTCGGTGGGTCGTAGATGAGCTTAAGCCTTAAGCTTCGGGGTCCATATACTGGTTTCGGAGGGACAGGTTGGATGAATGACGTACGTAGGTTTCTGTGAATTGGTGGGTAGTTTAAATTTTGTGAAACAAGCTATGATAAAGCACAGAGAACAGACATCCAGGCTATAACAAATTTCATTCGGAAAGTTGTGTAAGGATTTGAATCTTTACTTGAGTAAGGTTGCAAACCAATACACGATGACAACACTAACGCCACCAAACACCATATTGCCACAGTCAGTGGTGAATTGAAACATTTCAAGTGGTGAATTAAATTAGTATGGGAACTTAACCGATTGCAGCGCCACGCTATTGCCACTTGTGTTGCCGATTTCAAATGGCCGTTAAATTCCTTACACAGTTTCGGAACTGGACTTGGATGTCTGTTCTCTGTGGATAAAGTGACATACCGGTGGTCCGTAGATTGGCTTCGGAGGAGGTTCATATTGTGGTTGAGGTAGTTGGTGGTGATGGTACTAGCTGGTGGCGCTCCTCTTAGCCTGCGAATCCAAACGTCGAGAAAAAAAAAACCAAGGAAGGAAGACTGCTTCTTCGGTGGATGATGTGATTAAGGTTGGGGTGGAGATTGGGTTTCGGTGGATAAGAGATGAGTTTTGGGGCTGGAGCTGATTGTCCGTACTCGATGTTGATATTGGGCGGTCCAAAGTTTTGTACCGGTACGCCGTACTCCTTGTTCGGCTCGATCGAGGGTTTGGTAGAGTTGCTGGATACTATGCTACTGTAGGTGCTCCATATACTGAAGCCGGTACTTCCAATGAATAAGCACGAGGGTGGCAGTCTTTAGGTATCGGCGATGGGTACCTCACGATGTTGGGCATCGATATTGATCGTGAGCACCAGTGCATAAATTAATAATGCTGACGGTCGCAGCTGATCCGATGAAACGAAAAGCAAAAGAACATAGAAATTGAACGATTAATCTTGGGTCTAATTGGGGGCATGCGCCCGATGTGTGGTGTAGGTCGATAAACCAGAGTGACCAGCGAACCGGGAAAAAGCCGAGAATTCATAATTACCGGAAAAAAACTAGAAATATGGCAGCATCCATTTATTACGTAACGCTATAATCTACAATTTTTGAACCCCCCCCCCCACCCCCCCCCCCCCCCCCCGCTAAGGCGTTGTCCACAAATTACATAACGCTCTAGGGGGAGGGGGAGAATATTGCCGAGCGTTACGGTTTATACAAAACAAAAATAGGATTTTCATACAAAAAAGCGTTACGGAGGGGGGTTCAAAAATAGTCGATTACGTAATAAATGACTGTTTGACAGATTCGCGCCGTACAAACTGCGACGAGGGGTGATATGAAAAATCACTTCCAGACAAACATCAAATTGATTTTTTAATAGGTTCACGGGCACCAAAATACATGAAAATTAGAATTTTGGTTCTGTTTGACGTGCAGATTCAGAATATCAAATTATCACAACATCGTTAAATGTTTAGCATTTTCTTATAATCAGAATAAAATATGATTTTTATGTTAGAATCAAATTTTTACCATAATTCTGGAGCAACATTTGAAAAGGGCATACAAGCATTGGTAAACAATGACTTCACACGTCGCTCCTGAGCCCCCCTCAGCTTATTTACAAAAACTAAGACCGTTATCAGATAGAGCAAACTTCGATCTTTCGGATAACGGTGTTCATTTGCGTGGGCGGGCTGCTGTTATGCCCTACGGAGCGTTTTCGAAAAAAGACACAAGACCTCTTGGGCCCTTTTCAAATGTTGCTCCAGAATTTTGATTATCAGCGACCATTACTAGCTTACTGTAAAGCATTTTAACTTGCATTAGGAAATATTTTCTTAAAACAAACGTTAAAATTTATTCAATCTTAGTTATTTTCCTACTGTGGGGCAAGATGAGCACCCCTGATGGGAGTATAGAAAAAAAAAATTATTGATTGTAATCCACTCAATAGTGCCGAACATAGGTTTCCGTATTCTCTGCAACTATTTGGTTGCGTTAATTTCTAAAAATAAGTCACTTAATAATCGTTCATTGCTTTTCGGGTCATTTTGTATAAAGTTAAACTCGTCATTTTTTTAATAATCGAAAAAAAAACTGATCATTTTAGAACGTGATACCATAGCAATAAAGAAGATTTACCATTTCAACCACTGTATATTTTGATTTTAATGAAGTGCTCTTCTTGCCCCGCAGCATGTTTGAACTGACCATAAAACATATTTTTGTTTAGTCAAATAAATCATCCTTATTGTGAATTTTGAACCCTGCCATGTTTATGGGTGATAGAAAACATGTTATCGAAAAGAACTACTGAAAGGTACTTTGAAAAATTGTGATAACTTTCAATAAACCAAAGAATAAAAATAGAAAGAATGCCCTCTCTTGTCTTTTTCTATGAAAACGTCAAGCGACAAAACAAGTGGTGCTCTCTAAGCGTTTCAATGTGGAAGCTCTATGCAAGGTTGCGACCATTCATTTGCAAAGATTTACGTTCATTTGCTATTATCTCAGTTTAGAAGCATGCTATCGAAAATCAATGTATGGATGAATTTAACCTTGTAGTTTTATCTGTAGTACGTTTGCGACCCCAATGTTATTCGGCAAATTTTCAAAAAAAAACTACAAGGTTAAATTCATCCATACATTGTTTTTCGATAGCATGCTTCTGAACTGAGATAATAACAAATGAATGTAGGGTGCCTGTACCAGTTATCGCACCACCTAAGAAAAACTATTTCTACAAAAATAAGAAGAAGACCGACGAATGTAAACAATAAGTCAAATGATTGATTTGTTTTAATACTTTACAGGAAAAATGTAGAAACGGAGCCAAAACTACTTTTAGTATTTATTACGGCGTGTGCCAATGATAGGAACCCTGTACCAGTTATGGACACATTTGTTAATTTAGGTTTCACTTCGCACTATTTACATGCATCCCTTATGGGAGTTGCCATAACTGGTACACTATGGCGAAATAGGGTGCAAGGAGGCCGAAAAGTTAAGGAAAATGATTTATTTCTACCATAATTTGAGCAAATTGTGAAGTTTGAATGATTGCAATCATCTTTTGTGTTCGTGATCTGTTGTTCACGATTTTTTTCTTGTTGATTTGTATCTTTAAAGGTTGAAAATCAACTATGGCGAATTTGAAGTATATAGCCATAACTAGTACACTGAGCCTAAATCTTTGCAAATGAATGGTCGCAGCCTTGGCTCTATGTAACAGTGTTCGTGATTTGTCATAAGGGAAGATGGTGTGCGTATGTTTTGGTATCTGCATACAATCAGTAACGCGCACTATCGCATGAAGGTTGAGCTTTCATCCGCAGATAGCGCTGCGGTAGGGGTAGGCGGGGCAATATGGACACCCTAAGGTTTTTGCCAACTTTACCTGGCAAGATGTCAAAAAAGTTTAGTTTTTTGATACCTACATGTATGTTAGAACTAAAATGATCATCCCTAGTATGGCAACTGCAAGTCAACGATAAATAGCTCTGAAATGTATTGTGTGAATTCGGTTTAGTTTTGATCGAGGTACCAGGCTGATAACAGACGGTGAAATAAAGAGTTGAATTCGTTTCGATCGCGTAGTCTGTAATTGATGAGGCTTACTTGGTTAAAATTGCCGAAACCTTACAAATTGGGGGCTCGTCCGGGAACCAATAGCTTCAGGATACGTGGCCGAATACGTGAAAACAGTTAGAAGGTTGGTGAAATGGATGCGGTTACACGGGGTCAAACGGACCCAAGCTTCCAATGGGAAGTGTGTGCTCCATATGAACAAACCAACATTTACGAGTATTTGGAAGTGCAGTTAATACGTTTGAATCAAAATATCGCAGAATTAGTATCACAAGCTAGTAGTGAAGGACGAATTTCGTGAGGCTGTGCGCGAGATTCACGATTTGCATGTTAAAGTTGCTAATATGCAAAATAAGAACGATCATGTTCAGAACAATACCATCCAACAAGCGAGTTATTTGAACAATACACAAAGCAGTGAAAAAGTGAATGGAGATTGTGTGTTTCAACCCAGCAAAGAAGACACGCATAAGCAGCAATGTGTGTCGGTTCCAGCCAACAGACAAAATGAATTAAAGCTAGGGTTGCAACAAAATTCATCATGTCCAGGCTGCTTCCAACAAATAATGTGCTCGGTTGGCCCACATCGACGACAGCATCATTCTAAGGGTAAACGTGACCAGAAAAATCAACAGCAATGATGTTCAACGTTTCTTCATAATTTCTATTACGGGCCAACTCAATGCGATGTCATGCGAAAGTTTCCCAGGATGATGAAGAAATGCGATTGGCGAACCGTAAACCATAGCCGTGAAAGTTATGGAAGCGACATGGACGATATCTCCAACCAGAGAAAATAGGTAGAGAAGCGAAGAGTGAACAGCCGCCTGAACGGCAACACTTTTTCTGTTTTGATTTCATCACTCGGATGCTGGCAACTGCAGTAAAGCTGATTAATCCACCCATCGAAGGTAGTGCCTATCTTGCATACCGCATTTGAAAACTATTTATACTGTTGTTTTATTAACTAGATATTGTCAAACTGATGTTCCAAAATGGAACAATTTTCATTAATTCAAGGAATCAATGTTGTTTGCACTGTCATCCATGATATTTGGAAACTTTGGTGAAAATATGTTTGAAACGAATGCAATACTTATCTTTACTTATGCGGCAATCGTCAAGGTTTGTTGATTTTGTTCATTAGGATACCAGTTTGACGGTTCGATAAGGTATTTTTGGTTTCACACTATTCGCTTCTCTACCTATTTTCTCTGTCTCCAACGACAATTCACCATCGGAGTCCGATGGTGGTCAGGGTTGCCGAATGTTAGGACTAAAATGATCATCCCTAGTATGACAACTGCAAGTCAACGATAAATAGCTCTGAAATGTATTGTGTGAATTCGGTTTAGTTTTGATCGAGATACCAGGCTGATAACAGATGGTGAAATAAAGAGTTGAATTCGTTTCGATCGCGTAGTCCGTAATTGATAAGGTTAAAATTCCCGAAACCTTACATGTATCCTTTTAAAGTCTATTTAGCATCTATTGCATAAGAATGCTCACGAAGAAAAATTATTTATCCACTTCAAATACTGTTTTGAAAAATGTTAGTTTTTCATGACCGTCTTCAAGCATACGGGGCAATATGGACACCATGGGACTTTTACAAATTTCGTACATTATTTACACCTATAAAGTCATTTCATTACAAAACAACTATTATGGATGAATAATACGCCGAAGTAGTTCAGTTTTGTTCAGTCAATTTAAATTCAGGCTGTTTTGGATAAAGCTTCGTTTTTGTCGGCATGTACAGCTGTGCCTAGAACAACTATTTTCCACTGCTGTCGTTTTTTGACCAATTTGTTTCACCCTATGTCTACTATAGTGAACATCCAACCGAAAATATACTGAAATCGAAGAATTTGGTTGGTTTGTGATTTAGGTTATATTTTTCCCTTGCCGCTTCTTTCAAAAAGGTGAGTGTTCATTTTGCCCCGGCAGCAGAAGATATTTCCAAACTTGATTAAGCATGTAGATACCGCAAAACTACTTGCATGTGTTCTAGAAATATCAGCTTTTAATCGACTTGCAATAAATTAATCACTAAATCTTCTTTTAGATGGTGTGAAAATTATAATTTCCATGCACAAAAAACGGAGAACGCAACTTTTTCGTGTAAAATCAAGTATAATTTTAATTTCGAATGTTTCTTTCCTGAAACTACGTTTTAGACAAATGGACTATATTCTCTATTCATTAAAAGTTCAAAAAAGTTCGCATATTTCAAAATATTCAGGGTGTCCAAGTCCATTCTGCCCAGGGTGTCCATATTGCCCCGCCTACCCCTAGTGTCCCCGAGCATCAGCGGAGTGGGCGTTCTTGATATCCTTATTCTTTGAATAAACTCTACGTTATCCTTAGGGTGCTCATCTTGCCCCGCCCTACCCTACAGCCCTATTCATTACATTTTTTTCTCGTTCATCAAAACTGACAAAAATCAACATAAACCACACCCCTTCACCATCCCACTTTAACTATATTGTTTCCGTTGATAGAATCAGAACCTTTTTATGGAGTTCAAAATGCACAAAAAAAAATAAGCCGATTTTGTCAGCCTAAAATACAATCAAGGCCCCACTGTAAAGGAACGCCTATAACTTACGTCACGCTTTACGAGGAGAGGGGGAATTCAACATAGTGTGAAAACCAATACAAAAACTTCAGGGGTCTCATTAAAGCGGTATGCCTAGGAGGAAAGAAAAAAAATGTGTCACGTAATTTATGGAGGCCCCTAATTCAAATTTCTTACTACGTCACTGCTTCATGCACATAACTCGACAAAAACATATACTTTTCCATGCGTTTTAAAATTAAAATTAAATTAGTTATTTATGTAACGAGTTGCAAAAAGTTGATTTTTTCAGCACGAGCCGTACATTTATCCAACGAGGCTTGTCGAGTTGGATAAATACGAAGAGTGCTAAAAAATCGAGTTTTGCAACGAGTTCCATACACAATTATATGCAATGATTTTTTTCATAATGCAACCCATTTGAGTTGCATAATGTTCATAATGCAATTCAAATAAGTTGCATTATGAACAATATACAACTATTTTTCATTATGCAACTCATTTCAGTTGCATAATGAACCAGTTCGGAAAAAATGGCCATTATGATACCAAAATGAGTTATATAAAATATAAATTATGATACTGAATTGCATAAATATTTTTTCGTGATTCGATTGTCCGGAGAATTCGATTATCCGGAGCGAAATAAAAATCAATACTCCGGATAATCGAGCCCGACCTGTATTTGAAAATTTGCTTAAGAAGCAAATTGTTGCATAATGAAATGAGGAAAAGTAGGCCTTAATGACACACTAGCACGCAAGGATGTTTTTGATCATCTGGCAATCATTTGACTCATTTGTCTATAACTCAGTTCAGAAGCCTTATATTAAAATGTGATGTTCGACAAACTTGTAGATTATTGTTTTTCCTACAATTATCACCAAGGACGCCAAATTCTAACTCTTATATTTACGGCGTGAAAGTGTTAGTACCACCTACTCATACTAAACGATCGGATATTTCGATCGTTTAGTATGAGTAGGTGGTACTAGCGCACTCACGCCGCATATATGAGATTTAGGATATAGCGTCCTTGGTGATAATTGTAGGAAAAACACTTATCTACAACAATATACTTTACAGTTGCACTAACGAACTACACGACACACACAATACGCAACGCGACACAAGACAACGATTGTAAGAACGATAAGTGTTGTCTTGTGTCGCGTCGCGTATTGTGTGTGACTTATCTACAAGTTTGCCGAACATCTCATTTCAGTATTATGCTTCTGAACTGATTATGGATAAATGAGTCAAAATGATTGCCAGGTGATCGAAAACATCCATGCTAGCACGTGGAGTAAACTAGCTTATTATTATTAAGTAATGCAAAACAGAAATTATGCTATGATTTTTTCATTATACAAATCATCTGAGTTGCATAATGTTTATAATGCAATTCAAATGAGTTGCATAGTGAACATTACGCAACTCATTTGAGTGCGGAACCAGTGCGGAAAACTAGGCCATTATGAAACTGAAATGAGTATTATAAAATAGAAATTATAATACTGAATTGCGTAAAACAACTAACGTATCCCCGAGGATCTCTCAACTCGCTCTCTTGACACTCACTCGAAATGGTTGACTATTGCCCTTCGGATATGGCCGCTTATCGCTTGTGAATGGATCCGGAGGGTGCCCTTGGTTGATCGGTTATGGTTTTTTGGCCTTCGGGACTTTTTAAGAACACGGACACCTCGCTGTGGTCGATGTTCGGATCGTACAAGGATGACTGTTGGAAGTTCGACTGCGGTTGTTCGATGACGGACAAGAGTGGTTGGTGCAGCTCCACTTGATCCACCATGACCGACACGATCGTCAGCCAGAAACCTGGCCTTACACCGGGATGGTCAGGCCAGGCAGCGCGATTTCTGGGAGGAAACAAGTTCGAGATCACCGAGTCCGCACTAAGACTAGACAGGCTCGATGCAGAAACGGATTCACTTCCGGACAATTGAAGAGCGGTGCGGAAATCATCAATGACGACTCCCAAAGGTGGTGATCCATAGCTGGAGTCGATGCTGTTGGATTCTTCGCAGATGTAGGCCTGGGCGCCCAATGCTCCAAAGTACTACTGGTCATTACCGTGTCCCGAGAACTCCGGGCAGCGTCCCCAACAGCTCCGGATGGTGACCGCAGCCGGTGGAAAAGGTCGGAAGGACGTTGAGGCCAGAATGGCACGGAATGGTGAGAGCTTCCGTGTACTGATGCGGTGTCAGGAACGGCTTGGGCGGTTCGGATGGGAGTGTGCTGGCGACCGGAGCAGTTGCGATGTCACTGGCTGGCGGCGGGAGTAGTGTGGCTTGGATGCGAATCCAGCTGTTCGACGGTGTGTCCATTGGATTTAATGAGGCAGGATGGTATGGGTGGGTGATCGGCAATTAGCTGGAATGGCCTATAACACGTTTCAGTCATTGGCAATTGGTCCGGACCATCATTTCAAGTTACCGCTGATAGATCCGTTGGAAATGGCGAAACCGTGTTGGTAGAGGGCTGGCCGGTGAGAAATTCCGTAGATTGGCGATGGTGGGAACTAAGGTTTTGATGGAGGAGGAGGTAGTGGCTTCACGAACGATGGCTTGTAGCTACCTGGGGCGTACAAATCGAGCGGTGGTGCTCCATAAGAGTCAGAGATGAAGCTCGAATAACTCTGAAAACGAACGAAAATGGTTGAAAATCCACTTGACCCTAGAGTACCCAACACCTACTTCAGCTGTTTCCCTTTCGCTGTTCTAGTCCGCCGTACAGGTTGAGGTCGCTGTTGAACGACGGTCCCGGATTCAAACGAGGCAGTTGAAGACCAATGCCACCAGAGATTTGTTGATGACCGTCACCAAGGAAGTCATCGCTGGGAGGAGGTCCATACGAGAATTCCGGAGCGTGGATTTCTACCTGGTTGGGTGGATCCTGGTAAACTGGGCCGGCAATCGAATTCCATCCGTCGCATTCGATCTCTGCTGGGGTTGGGGAACGTGAGCAGAGGAGTGATGTCCGAAGGTCTGCTGAGCGGTGAAGATCGGTTTCGGTGGTCCGTAGACGGGCTTCGAAGATCCATTGACTGGTTTCGGAGGGAAGGCTATGTTGGTTGAATGACGTAGGTAGGTTTCTGTGAATTGGTAGATTAGTTTATAATTTTATAAAATAAGCTATGATAAAGTAACATACCGGTGGTCCGTAGAGGTAGTGGCTTCACGAACGATGGCTTGTAGCTACCTGGGGCGTACAAATCGAGCGGTGGTGCTCCATAAGAGTCAGAGATGAAGCTCGAATAACTCTGAAAACGAACGAAAATGGTTGAAAATCCACTTGACCCTAGAGTACCCAACACCTACTTCAGCTGTTTCCCTTTCGCTGTTCTAGTCCGCCGTACAGGTTGAGGTCGCTGTTGAACGACGGTCCCGGATTCAAACGAGGCAGTTGAAGACCAATGTCGCCACCAGAGATTTGTTGATGACCGTCACCAAGGAAGTCATCGCTGGGAGGAGGTCCATACGAGAATTCCGGAGCGTGGATTTCTACCTGGTTGGGTGGATCCTGGTCAACTGGGCCGGCAATCGAATTCCATCCGTCGCATTCGATCTCTGCTGGGGTTGGGGAACGTGAGCAGAGGAGTGATGTCCGAAGGTCTGCTGAGCGGTGAAGATCGGTTTCGGTGGTCCGTAGACGGGCTTCGAAGATCCATTGACTGGTTTCGGAGGGAAGGCTATGTTGGTTGAATGACGTAGGTAGGTTTCTGTGAATTGGTAGATTAGTTTATAATTTTATAAAATAAGCTATGATAAAGTAACATACCGGTGGTCCGTAGACTGGCTTCGGAGGAGACCAGTGTGGCTGAGGTTCTTCTTCAGTCCTTCGAACTTGATCTTCAGCATCGGAACTTTCAGTTTCTTCTTCGCGCTGCAAGAACTCTATCTGCTCTAATTCGTACTATCATCGTCATTGTTGTTCATTGTTTTCATTGTTGTTCATGTCATTGTCTCGCTTTTGAGTCTTTATCCGTGAGCGACTCGGCTTGTATTTTGGAGATGGTGGAGGTTCCTTCTCTTCCCGTTCTTCTGTCTCAAGATTGAGATTATCTTCAGTAAACACTCACCATTTGAACGGCACCATCATCATAAACATCGAAACTTTGGCGTCCTCCTTCTGCAGGATAGCCCAGACGCGCTGATTCTTGTTAGTGACCAAGTTCTCGTAGTCTTCTATCGTACTTCAAACTTCCTCGATCGACGGCATGTTCTACGTTTCGGTCTTTCGAAGTTGACCATGTTTGGATGGTCATCGTCGTCGTCCTGAGTTGGACTATTTTAGTGATTTTAGTCTATTGTCTTCGGAGTTATCAACCGTCTCATCCAATCCATCTTCCTCCGCTGTGGATTATGGAAAAAAATAAATTAGATTTGATTAATACCATTAAGGTTATGAGTAAGGTGACATGGGTTACCGTGTTATTTTTTGTTAATAATCTGCTGTTATTAGGTATGTATTAAAAAAATCTGTAGCAATTGATGTACTAAGAACGCTGACATAAAGATGATGGGAACAGAGGGCAATGCTATTCGGTGTCTTTCAGGATACCGGACCATGGCGCCGAACAAAGAGGACATAGCTTGTTAGATGCAAGGGCCGGCCAGACGCAGGTTCCACAATAAGGTTTGTGCATGCAAGGTTGTAAGGTTATCGCTGCATACTTCGTGCATGATACGCATACTATAAGGGCGAGAAGAAAAGAGGGCAGGTAGTTGGTTAGTAGGGAAACATGTTAGAGAAATGTAAAAGCATCCGCAACGCAACCATTGCGTTCCAGGCTTTACCATCTAAAGCAATGATGAGATCATTGTCTGCCATCTGCATGCTGCAACATTCGATATTTTTCTTGCTATCATTTAAAGATAGCAAAAATTTTTGCACATCACCGTCCTCATCGAATGCCGCCGTACACAGTTGGACCACTTTTTGCCGTTCACTCTGCTGCCGTCTGTACATTAGCGCCTGATCTCCTCTGCTAATCTCTAGTGCCACTGTTTTAGATAATCCAATTATTTTTTCTGTAAAACAAAATTATTTATCACTGAAGTGATTTCTGTTTTCACTGGCTTTGTTCTACACCACATTCCTTTTAGAAAACGTAGTTTGAATATAGGCTTATACCACAGACAAACAGACGTGGCACTCTAATTACATACATCGTACACTCATTTAGCGGGCGATTCCTATAGTTTATAGAGGCTTACATAACCTCGCAAATTCTCATACAAAAAGTAAACATTGCCCTCAAAATTTCGACGTCGTAGTAGAGAAAAAGAAGGAGATAAAAAGTGACGTCACTGTGCAAGCTCCCATAGTTGGAAAACAAATCACCAGTGGCGTTTTACAGCCATCTAGTTCACGGTTGGCGAAACACTAATGTTTACATAAATTTGCGCTAGTTTTCCAGTGACTATGTTTAGAATTTATAAATGTTCAAGTGTTACGTCTGTTTGTAGGTACATTGTGTATTATACAAACCTACAAACACCCACGGAGACGGCGACACTCCCACTTCGCGCAACAGCAAGGAGTGGTAACTCTCGGCTACGTTGTTGGTTGTTATATCGGAACGATAGGTAGAGTAGATTAATGGGCTGATGTTCCGTAGCCACTGCAGCCGCAGATATCGGCCAAAATCTTCGGCCTTCTCGACATCCTCGGTATGTTTCTTTATATATTCAGTTACAACTTTCACACCCTCCATCATTTTATTTGCCGGTAGGTGTGGGAGTTGTAAAGCCATCCGATAAACGTTATAATCTTTTGATGTTGGGTGTACGCCGACCTTAACCACAATGTATCGTTTCACGGCCTGTAATTAAATTCATATTAGAATCCTTTCCACCTTAGATATTTTGGATGTACGTAGAAATCGATACACCGAGGAAATTTTCTACTCAGTGACTGAGTTGGTCTTACTCAGAAATCGAAAAATCATTTCTCGCGTTTAGTATCATACAGGCGCATCTACAATGATCGATTTCTCTTCATCGACTTTCTCTTCGGATTATTCCGGGAAATACTACCAATATTTGGATTATCTCTCGGTGTATTTCGGTATATGGCGACTGGATCTAGTTACTAAAACAACAAAAACATCCGAAAATGATTTGCCGGCCAAGTTATTAACCAAAGAGAAAGTCGATGAAGAGAAATTGATCATTGTAGTTACGCCCGTATGATACTAAGCGCGAGATTTGTATTCTTACTCAGTTTCCGTTAAAAGTGGGACAACCCATTGGCAATGGGTTGTCCCACTTTTAGCTGATTCTGAGTAAGAATACAAAGGATTTTTCGATTTCTGAGTAAGACCAACTCAGTTACTGAGTAGAAAACTTTCTTGGTGTACATTATACAATTCTAGATTGAGTTTAAATAAGGGCGAAAGTAACATGAGAGAGTTCTCTTCATCGACTCTCTCTTCCTCAAATTAAAGTGACAAGATGCAAGTTTGATTGCACTTTATGGTCATAAATCGCTAGGTTGCGATGCAATCTTGCGTCTAAGTGTAAAAAGTTCGATTGAATTTGCATCTTGTCACTTTAATTTGCAGAAGAGAGAGTCGATGAAGAGAACTCTCTCATGTTACTTTCGCCCTTATTTAAACTCAATCTAGAATTAGCACAGACAAACAGACGTCTTTCTACTATCTTCACATCGTTCCTCTTTATATTGATTAGTTCAAATACTCTGTAACATTGGACGATTAGGTTTTCGTGACGATGATTTTAATCACATTTTTTTTCCATGTGATACGTCTGTTAGTCTGTGCAGAAAAAATGTACCTATTATCTACCTGGGTTTAGGTACGAATTTCTGATCCTTGTTAAAAAGTAATAGCACCCTTTCTTAATAAATTTCTAAACTTTCGCTACATCAAGCTCATCGCTTTCCAAGATGAAGATACTATTTAATGTTATCCTTTATCAACAAGTATTCATAAAGAAACAGACGTAACACCTAGAGCAATCTATATAAAAATCATCGTCACGAAATCGTAATCGCCCAATGCGAATCATGCCGTGTCTGGACAAGCCGTCACAAGATGGCGGTAGTGAGCAAACGTCAAACAGGAGCAGAAACGATGATGTATTCATTACAATAAAGCTAAGCTAGGAAGAACACGCCGCGATATAGGCATACCGCTATGAACGGAGTGCGAATTCCGAAAAAGCTACCGATCGATAGAACTTGTGATGAAAACAGAACAATACAGGCAGTCGGGTGTCTGAAACTTTTGCCAGTCTTGGTATTGGTGGTATGAACTACCAACCAAGCCGATCTGTTTAAAAGTACTGGTCGTACGGCA
Organism: Aedes albopictus; assembly: GCF_035046485.1. Lineage (NCBI taxonomy): Eukaryota > Metazoa > Arthropoda > Insecta > Diptera > Culicidae > Aedes > Aedes albopictus. The sequence goes on from NC_085138.1 coordinate 387,647,939, forward strand.
GAAGTTTCACGCATTCGATGAATTCGTTCAATACATGACCTACTTGCCTAATTTCACTTTCTATAAATTTTCACACATGTTCGCAACCTAGCGAATACTATCATACCTATCATTTCATTATCCACTTCGAACTCTACTCCCTTATACTGAGTAGAAAAAGACCGATATAGCCATAAAATGATTAATGTTTAATTATATAATTACCTGCTTAAAGTGAAATAAACATCCCTGGTGAGTTGCCTGCGAAAACACTTCCCGACAAGCGTTTATGAGGGGCTTCTCGAAATCGCTCACCGTAACTGTAACTTTCACCGTACCAAGCTCGGCCTTAACCCTCTGTAATATGTTCTTATATTGTTCGGTTGTCGGGTGTTCATTCTCTGCAGGCATGAACGCTAGAGGATGGATCTGTAAAATTAAAAGTATAGCTTTATTTTGTGAAAGATACAGTATTGTTCGCGCCAACGCGAAGTGGCAACCCGCGAATATTTTGCCCCTATTTTTTCTACCACACTCCACGCCGTTCTACTGCCCATTCAACAACAACGTGGACGAGCATGCACGAAAGGATCAACAGACAAACCGCCCATCCACAGCGTGATCGTACACGCAAAAACGGCTACGCTCAAAAATGTGTTCGGCCTGCACATTTTTAGTAAACATCCATGCCGCACATGACTGTGTTCGAAACACACATTTTTTTTAAATTGCTCGTACGCTCATATGAGCATGCCCAAGTAACCACGGTGCTGAAGCCTTATTGCATGCAGATATACGGTGTACTTAGAGCAATCATTACTTTACATGCAAACTTAAAGTTGATTTAAAGTGGAAATGGGCAATTATGCGACTGCTTCAAGATTATACCAGTATAATCCTAATTTGATTCTATAATTGCCCACTTCCACTTTAAATCAACCTTAAGTTTGCATGTAAAGTAATGATTGCACTAAATACACCGTATATCTGCATGCAATAAAGCTTCAGCACTGTGGTTACTTGGGTGTATTTTGCACAGTCCCTGTGCGGCATGGGCGCTACTCAAAAATGAGAGCTTTTATTTTAGAGAGTATCTGCCATCAGCCGACGATAATCGAACCACCACATCCTATGTGCATGGAAGTTTCGTCCATCACCCAGACCGTCTCCGTCATGCATCCTTTTCCTCCCATCTCATCTCCATCGCTCGACACCGCCGCCGCACAACAGTCCACTTTCAACCTCCGACCGAATGGTTCGACGAGGAGTGCAGAACGGTTTTGGAGAAGAACGCAGCGCGGGCGGTAATGCTGCAGCACGGGACCCGACAGAACGTGGAACGTTACAAGCAGAAGCAGAAACAGCTGACTCGCATCTTTCGGGATAAAAAGCGCCGCCTGGAAGAAGTGGAGTGCGAAGAAATGTAACTGCTGTGCCGTTCCCAAAAATACGGAAGTTCTATCAGAAGCTCAACGCATCCCGCAACGGCTTCGTGCAGGGATTAAGACGGAGGCCTCTTGACGAACGACGCGAGGTGATCGAAAGGTGGAAGCAGCACTTCGATCAGCACCTGATTGCGTGGAGAACGTAGGCACGGGAGACCACGGCAACGGAGAAAACGACGGCACCAGTGCAGCGGAGGACGGGAATGAACCAACTCCCACGCTGAGGAAAGTTAAGCCATTCACCAGCTCAAAACCACCAAAGCAGCTAGAAAGAATGGTATCGCAGCTGAACTCATCAAGATGGGCCTAGAAAAGTTGGCCACCTGTCTGCACCGGCTGATAGTCAGGATCTAGGAAACCGAACAGCTACCGGAGGAGTGGAATGAAGGGGAAATCTGCCCCATTCACAAGAAAGGCGACCATTTGCAATGTGAGAACTTCAGAGCGATCACTATTTTGAATGCTGCCTACAAAATGCTATCCCAGATCATCTTCCGTCGTCTGTCACATAAAACGAATGAGTTCGTGGGAAGTTATCAAGCTGATTTCATCGACGGCCGGTCGACAACGGACCAGATCTTCACTGTACGGCAAATCCTCCAGAAATGCCATGAATACCAGGTCCCAACGTATCACCTGTTCATCGACTTCAAAGCGGCATACGACAGTATCGACCGCACAGAGCTATGGAAAATCATGGACGAAAACGGCTTTCCTGGGAAGCTGACTAGATTGATTAAAGCAACGATGGACGGTGTGTAAAACTGCGTAAGCATTTCGGGTGAACTATCCAGTTCATTAGAATCTCGCCGGGAACTGCGACAAGGTGATGGACTCCCAGTAACCACAAGCATTATATCATTGCACGAATTAGACTAAATATCAACCTCGTCTACCTCGGATCCTTACTGATGGCTGACAACAACGTGAGTCGTGAAATTCGAAGGCGCATCATCAGCGGAAGTCGGGCTTACTACGGGCTCCAGAAGAAGCTGCGGTCTAAAACGAATCACCCACGCACCAAATGCACCATGTACAAAACCCCAATAAGACCAGTGGTCCTCTATGGACACGAGACATGGACCATCCTCGAGGAGGACCTGCAAGCACTCGGAGTTTTCGAGCGACGCGTGCTAAGAGCGATCTTCGGTGGTGTGCAGAAGAACGGTGTGTGGCGGAGTAGAATGAACCACGAGCTCGCTGCACTTTACAGCAAACCCAGCATCCAGAAGGTGGCCAAAGCCGGAAGGATACGATGGATAGGGCATGTTGCAAGAATGCCGGACAACAACCCTGCAAAGTTGGTGTTCGCGACAGATCCGATTGGCACAAGAAGGCGTGGAGCGCAGAGACCACAATGGGCGGATCAGGTGGAGCGTGACTTGGCGAGCATTGGGCGCGACCGAGGATGGAGAACGGCAGCCACGAACCGTGTATGGAGAAATATTGTTGATTCAGTTTTATATACTCAGTTTTAATACTAAATAAACGAAAATGAAATCACTTGATCCCTACCAAAAAACGAGCATATTTTGGCGGCTATTAGGGCTCGTAAAATGCTGGATAGCTAACATACCTTTTCGTTCACTTTGGCGTATGCCATAAACAGCTGCCCAAACATCGCAGGCTTTGTTTTAAAAGTTCCGTCGAAGGATAAAGTTGTCTCCGCTGCCACACGGAGGGCATTCTTTGTGGCTGGAACAATGAAGAACATCGTTTGATTCCCCGCTTCTCCTGTAGAACCGTAGTAAAACGGATCCCCGTCAATTGAACGGAACCCGGCGGCTTTGTCAGATGTCATAATCTCGCTGAATTCGCTCACTGTTGACGGAACTGGGGGGAAGCATGTACTTCTCGCCTTCCGCATCATATGTTGAACTTCTGAATACGAGAGTTTCGAAGCTGCATCACGATGTCTGTAAAAAACAAGAGTTTAACTCCAACTTAACAAACGAACAAATAGTGAACGAAACAATCGATGAAATACATTTGGTGGAGTACTATATTTGAGCTGAATTTCTGGCGACATGATAAATTCTTCGTTTCTGCAATGAAATGATTCCTTGTCGAATTTGATGATGTTTGAGCAAAACTTTGGTGTTCGGATCAAATCGGCGCAAGGGAGCATCGATTAAGTACGTCACGCTAAAATTGGGAAAATTTAACCCCCCTCCCCCCTTCGTACGTGTTTTTCCTATACATAATACATTGCTTGTCACACTTTCACAAACCCCCACCCTCCCCCCCCCAAGACCGGAACGTACTTAATGGATGGCCCCCAAACAATTTTTATGAATCGGCCTTTTATTGTGGCAAATCAAACTTTGTTTTGTGAAGAATTAGCTTAAGTTAAAATTCACAAATAAAAAGAAATAAAAAAAAATCAAACTGCAAATAATTAATTAACCGTATCGCCAATAATCATGCAATTTAGCATTTTCTTAATTCGAATGAGTATACACTTACAATTTTAGTTTGTTTTTCCTCCTCTAACGGCTTTCCTTCCACCTTTCTTTTCAGGCGACGCAATATTGAATCGTTATAAATATTTGTGTTTTAGGCCATATCAATAACAAATATAAGAAAACTAATTTACGAATTATGTCCTCTTTTTAAATTCAGTTTAGAACTACTGTGTAGACGGTCTCGTCCTCGTCGTGCGTGTCCGATTTTTGTTATCAATATTATGTTTACATCTACTTTATTTGATTTTTCAAATATTGCGCGCAAACCCTAAAATTTTATTCCCACCTTTGGGTTTCCGCGCCGAAGACCCAGCGCCAAATTCGGCGACAAAGAAAACTGACAGAAGTCGCCGGACAGTTGGCAATCCTGATATTTGACGGCGGCCGCCCGGTAGTCATGGGAGTGGATTGTTGTCACGCAAATAGATCTTTTCGCTGAAAATGCATGTGTATTGAGTTATTGTTGACAGATTTTCTGCAGTGTTGGTGTGAATTTCAGCGATTTTCTGTATCGCGTAAGCCTTCGCTGGAAGAAAACGTCATGCTGTTCATCTAAGCAAGGAAAATTTTCAGTGAAAAAAGCAATAATTTACCTAGTTTCAGAGTCTGCTGTCCAACCTGTCTTCTTCCGTCGGGGCTCAACTGTCCAACCAACATCCGCGGCTCGGAAAATATCACGGATTATTTCACTTCGTTACTTTCCACTCTAATAGCATATCAAATTTGCTATTTACAATCACGGAGAAAAATTATTAGTAAATACAATCAAATTTCAGTTTAATTTAACCGGCATTTCAGGTTGAAATCGGCACGAACGAAATTTCGGTTTGATTTGACTACCCCCGGTAGTTGTATTTAATTGACACCTTATGTCGAATTCGTTTTTGAACCTGGGTTGGAACTGGATTGGCGGAAAATGTGTAAACAAACAAACTCAAACAAACTTTAGTACAAGCGAAACCGAAGTCGGGTTGGGGTTGAAACTGTGATCTCATCCAGTTCCAACCCAGGTTGGAACTGAATCAAAAACGAAAACGACATTAGTTCATTTCAGCGTGGGTTGAAACAACAAATATCGGTTTGAATTTACTAATAAGCCGGTTGTTCGATTTTGACATTTGAGATAACAACCGTTTCCGTTAGTTGTTTCAACTAACGCTCGTAGATTGCTCCAATGAATTTGCCGTTTGAAACAAACCGTTTGGTTTGTAATAAATACTAACGATGCCGGTTAAAATAACCAGCATGTTTTATTTATCCCCAGCTGTTATTGGGCTAATATTATGAACAAAATCTGATAAATAACTGTTTGTTGGAGTATTCGTAGATTTTATTGAAATGTCTCTTATTTACATTCTTCATATCTGGATAATGAAATCATACATAAAACTTATGATAAAAGTAAACAATGTAGAAAAATGTCCAGACAAATGTATGGACTCCTCACGTATAGCGATGCGGCGATTGTTGTATTGAAGGGCACCTTTACGGCCGATTATTGTTCGGCATTGTGGTGAACTTTAAGGTTGAAATAAGTAGCTTCCACGATGACAACATAAATCACACTTTCGATGGATACGGTCTGGATTCCCATAGCAGCTGTCCATGTGGGTTCCGGGGGTAGTCGGCAGCCTTGTCCTTTTTGGAGCTTTCGTTGGCAGCCAAGCTTGCGGCCATGGCGGGCGGTGGCTGTGATGTTGTTACTGGAAACAATTCAGCTTCATCAGCCATTGTGATCTAAGTGGATTAGGATGTAATGCACTTTATTGCGTTTACTGCATGTGAGGACACTGAGAAATGAGATGAAAATGCATTTACCTACCTTAAGGACTTCAGAATAAATAATACTGCACTTTAATTTATCTTAAATGACTGCGTTTCAGCAATCACACAACGTGGGCTAAATTCGAGTGGATGCAATTCTGTTGGCGAACAAGCAAGGCAGTGGGAATGCTTTTCACTCGGGAATAACTAAACGCGGTTTTACTACAAACGAAAGGAAAAGGATACTTTATTATGCTACTCGATACACGGTTGAAACTGGAATGATTCACACTCTGCTGGCACCGTCGGTAGAGAGCCCGACTTGCATGTGTTGGTGTGTAGCGGCAAGCGAAGGGATGTTGCCAGATGATGTGGCGAGTTTCGCTCTCGCCCGCTGCTCAGGGTTGAACTCGGTGGGAGTCGGTGATTGCTATATCCCGACAAATTCATGTTTGCATCGAAGCATGCAATGACGATGAGGAAACATGAAACAAACTAAAAAGTTAGTTTGTTTCTCACAGGTTTCAAACCAAGATGTTAGTTATTACTTCTCCAACAAAAATTTTAGTTCGCTTCAACCGTTTCGGTAGTAAAATCAACCTCATAGTTTGATTTGTTATGCCGAAAGAGAACAACCCGTGTGTTAGTAAATATAAACTGTAGGTTTTGTAGAAACAACAAACTGATTGGTTTAAAACAACTAATTTTGTTGTTGTCTCATAGTAGGACGCCGTAGTTAAAACAACAAATTATCCAGTTTGTTTCAAACTGAAATGGTGAATTTAATGCAACAAAATTACAGTTTGGAACGACTATTTTTCCAGTTTGCAGTTCAACAAACATGTTTGTTGATTCAAACTACATTGATTTTTCTCCGTGATATTTATATGTGATCGTCCAACGAAACCTGATCCGTATTTCGGCAACTGATCACTCATGAAACTATTTCTATTGCAAATTCCTTTCTAATCACTAAATAAACTTCCGAGCTATTTTTCTCTTCTACTTCTATTTTTACCACCAACATCAGCAAATGTAAAATGGTATCTTCTAAACTCTAAAATAAAAACTCTCATTTTTAAGCCTGGTTCAGACAGTGCAAGTGACTTGATTCCAGTCAGTTGAAAATGTCCAATTGAATGCGAATTGAACGTGTAAACACCACCATTCATCTCACTAGAGCAACTGACTTGACTTGAATGAAAGTTCAACATGTTGAACTTTTTCATTCAAGTCAAACTAAATCATCTCAATTGCCCCGTCTAAACTCGCGATTCATTTGAGTTGAATACAAGGCATCTGCCAAGTGAGGTGAATTCAATTCAATTACATACACACAGTTACAGTTACGTACACTGAAATAAATTTTGTTGTGGAAACTACCGATTCCATAGTAAAATTACTAACCGTACCTATGATTCTCAATCGACAACAATTTCATGTTAATTCTACTAAAACACTGTCAACATAACTAGCAGTGCAGTTAACATTACTAAAAATAATCTGAATTTAACAACTGAGCATTGTATTTTTAACCACACTGAGTTTTGAAATGCGTGTCCAGGAAAGGAATCATAGGTACGGTTAGTAATTTTACTATGGAATCGGTAGTTTCCACAACAAAATTTATTTCAGTGTACGAACCGCACGAGTTGAACAATGTAAACACTTGCTTCAACTGAGATGCATTCAAGAGCATTCAAGTGCCCGTTCGAGTCGTTTGCTGAGTTCAAACACATCATTCAAATCCAATTCAAGTCACTTCAGGTGTCCCCAAGGCTCGCATTTAGGGCCTCTTCTTTTTATTTTGTATGTTAATGACATTTCTTTCATTCTGAAAAAAAAAATGAGAGTATTAATATATGCCGACGACATGAAACTCTTTCTGGAAATTAGAAATGATGAAGACTTCGATGTATTCCACAATGAAATTAATATATTCTATCTATGGTGTAAAAAAGCTTGTTAGAATTGAATGTGAAAAAATGCAACTTAATAACATTTAGCAGATCAAAAACTCGGTAAGTAGGCCTTGACCGGGTTACAGGTCTTTTTTTCTGCGCTGTCAAGTTTTTTCTGTTTTTCAGGCGAATTTCTACTTTGACGAGTTGGACCACTGTGGCGAGCTTTCGTATGCTGTATTGATTGAACAACGATTGGAGTGAACCAGAATAGTTTCATTTTTCAAGATTCAAGCTGTTTTCCGGATATTTGGTTTTGGACGCTGATCAAGTTTTGTTTTGCCCTGCTGTCGTTGTGTTGTTCATTCTGAACCCCCCTGAAGCTTTGCAGTCCATTCAAACGAGAAGATAAATTTGAGGAGGAGAGGAAGTTTGCTTTGGCCGTTTCCACAATTTGAAGTTCAAGTTTCATTGTTCGAGTTACTGAAGTTTATTCGTGTTTGTTAAGTATTACTTTTCTTTTTATTATTTAGTTTAGTAGTGTAGTGTACTTTGGTATTGATAATTTAAAGCAATCCCCGTCATTTTTCCGTCATGGAGACTGACGGGGAAGTAGCTCCTGTTGTTTCTGATGAAACTACTTCCAAAGTTAAACCCTTTCGTGTGAAAACATATCCGTCAACATATTTGGGACCTTTTGTAGTATTTTTCCGTAAAAAAGAAAAGCCTATAAATGTTCTTTTGATTGCTTCTGAAGTTTACAAAATATACAAATCGGTCAAGGAGATCAAAAAGATTTCACTTGACAAATTGAGGATTGTTTTTGGATCACGTGACGATGCCAATGCATTGCTAGAGTCCAAGTTGTTTTTCAATTCATATCGAGTTTATGCTCCGTGCGACTCGTGTGAAATTAACGGAATAATTTATGACGAATCTCTGGAATGCGATAAAATTTTAAATCGTGGTTCTGGAGTATTCAAAAATAAAGCCATTGCTCCAGTGAAAGTTTTAGATTGCGTTCGCTTATCTAAACTAATTTTCACTGATAAGGAATCCTCATATTCACATTCAAACTGTATCAAAATAACATTTGAAGGAACTGTGCTTCCTGATTATGTTGTTGTTGATAATGTTGAATTTGATGTTAGGCTTTTCTATCCAAAAATTATGCACTGCGATCGTTGTCTTCTTTTTGGACACACATCGCAATTTTGTTCCAATAAATCAAAATGTTCCAAATGTGGTGGAATGCACTCTTCATCAGAATGCAATAAACATTCTGATGTCTGTATTCATTGTGGTAAAAAACATAATCTTTTGAAAGAATGTTCAGTATACATTGATCATCAAAAACAATTCAATTTAAAAATAAAAAATAGAAATAAATTTTCATATTCTCAAATTGTTAAATCCACTGACAACATAACTTCTGATAACATTTTTGCACCATTATCTCATGATGTTGTTTCTCAGGATTCAAATGGGGATAATAACACTTTTGTTTATAAACCACCTATAAAAAGAAAAAGAAATAGTAAAAAATCTAACACTCATGACGGTAGTTCAAATCCTCAGCCATCAACATCATATGATGTAAATTTTCCTCCTATGAAAACCCCACCTCGAAACATTCCTGGTTTTCAGAGAGATAGTTTTACTTTTTCTGAAAACAAAAATAATCAAAACACTAATGACACATCTCAAAACAATGGTAATACTAATGATAGTAATTCCATTTTAAATATTTTGGAGGATTTAGTAGAATTTTTGGGATTAAATGATTTTTGGAAGAAATTAATCAAAAAATTGTTACCGTTTTTGGCTACTATTCTTGAAAAGTTAAACTCTTTTGGACCCCTCATTAGTTCTTTGTTTTGTTAAAAATGGCGGGATTCAAAAATAGAGATTTGAATATTCTTCAATGGAACTGTCGAAGTATTATTCCAAAAATCGACAGACTTAAAGCATTGATAACAAATTATGACATTGATATTTTCTGTTTAAATGAAACGTGGCTAGTGGATACTAAACATTTTCGAATTCCATCTTTCAATATAATTCGAAAGGATCGGAATGTTTCATTTGGAGGTGTAATGATCGGTATTCGTGAAAACATTGAATTTAAATATTTAGATTTTTCATTTGATTCTCAAATTGAATATATTATTATTTCTGTCAAACATAATGGTTTGGAATTTTCAATTGTTTGTATTTACATTCCGCCCCAAGCAAGGTTTACATTGCCAGAATTAAAAGCACTTTTGAATAACGTTCCTTCACCTTTTTATATTCTTGGTGATTTGAATGCTCATAATTTAGCTTGGGGTAGTGATTTTACTGATGGCAGAGGATCATTAATCTTGGATTTAATTGATGAATTAAATTTAAATGTTCTCAATGATGGGTCTTTCACTAGAGTTGCTGTTCCTCCTGCACGTCATTCGTGTATAGATTTATCCATTTGTTCAAATAATTTAGCCTTGAAATCGTTTTGGAAAATTACAAATGATCCAAATGGTAGTGATCATTTACCTATTATAATATCCATTGAGAATCATATTAGTGATAAATTTACTCAAGAACCTTTTGTTCCCGATTTAACAAAAAATGTTGACTGGGTTAAATTTTCTGATCTAATTTCTTTAGCTCTAATTGGTTCTGATGACTCGCTTTCCCCCATTCAAAATTATAATTACTTTTCAAAAATATTGATTCAATGTTTGTATAAATCTCAAACGAAAAAAATTACTTCTAATTTTTCCAAAAGAAAAAATCCTTCGTTTTGGTGGGATCATGACTGCTCCATTGCCTTAAAAAACAAATCAGATGCTTTCAAAAAATTTAGACATTCTGGATGTAGAGATCATTATGTTTTATATTGTAAAACTGAAGCTCAGTTTACTCGAGTTTGTAAATTCAAAAAACGAAATTATTGGAAAAATTTTGTTGAAAATCTTGATTCACAGACATCATTGTCTAAATTGTGGTCCGTTGCTCGAAATTTGAGAAATTATAGAAATCCGCCATCATCTGTATTGGGGTATTCAGAAGATTGGATTGAACAGTTTGGTTCTAAAATTTGTCCTGATTTTGTTCCTACCCCAATAACATTTAGAAAACATCAATGTTACAATTATTTCCCAGACCTTTGCAATGAGTTTTCCATTGAGGAAATGGATTTGGCCCTTTCTATTACCAAGAATACTGCTCCAGGTATTGACAACATAAAATTTATTGTATTGAAAAATTTACCACTTGAAGGAAAGATGTATTTACTTTCTTTGTATAATTCATTTCTATTTCAGAATACTTTGCCTTCTGAATGGCGTTCCATTAAAGTAATAAGTATTCTGAAACCTGATAAAAACCCTTCATCAGTTGACAGTAGAAGACCTATTAGTTTATTATCATGTCTGAGGAAACTAATGGAAAGAATGATTTTAAATCGCCTTGAACTATGGGCTGAAAAAAATAACATTTTTTCATCATCCCAATATGGTTTCAGAAAAGGTCGTGGTACTCGGGATTGTGTTGGCATTTTAACTTCACATATTGAGCTATCGCTCAATAAGAAACAAGATGTTGTTTCTACATTCCTTGATGTTTCTGGTGCATATGATTCTGTTTTGATAGATTTATTATTTGAAAAAATGAATGATTGTAAAATTCCTTATATTTTTTCAAATTTCCTGTGCAATTTGTTTTCTTTCAAAATTATGCACTTTTTCCATAATGGATCATCAAAAATGATTCGTTATAGTTATTTTGGACTTCCTCAGGGTTCCTGTTTGAGTCCCTTTTTGTATAATTTATTTACAAGGGACATGATTTCCATTATTCCAAATGGATGTTATTTGATTCAGTTTGCTGATGATAATGTTATATCTATTAGTGGCAAAAATAGAGAAATTATTCGTCATTTCATGCAGATTTCTTTAGATAATTTAAACTCATGGGCGAATAATAATGGTTTCACGTTTTCTGCATCGAAAACCAAATTTATAATATTTTCTCGTAAACATACTCCGGTAGCCATTGATTTATATTTGGGTAATAACCTAATTGAACAAGTTTTTGATTATAAATATCTTGGCATATGGTTTGATTCGAAATTGAAGTGGAATAAACATATTCAATATATTCAAAAAATTTGCACAAAAAGAATTAATTTTCTTCGAATAATTACTGGAACCTGGTGGGGAGCTCATCCCATTGATATGATAACACTTTATAAAACAACTATTCGTTCTGTTATGGAATATGGTTGTTTTGCTTTTGGAAGTGCTGTTCAAACACATTTTTCCAAACTTGAAAAAATTCAGTTTCGATGTTTGAGAATTTGTTTGAAATTAATGAATTCTACTCACACTAAATCTGTAGAAGTTTTAGCAGGTGTTGTTCCACTCAAAAATCGTTTTCATGAATTAAACTGCAAATTTTTGATACATTGTTTATCAATTAACCATCCACTAGTAGATATATTAAAATCACTCTTTGAAATCAATCCCTCTAGCAGAATTTTATGTTCTTATATTGACTGTTCCACAGAAAATATAATTAAAAATTCTTCACCCGGTTTTTATGAATATAGCATGTGTGTGCATTCATATCGACCTAATATTGACTTCTCATTACTTGCAGAGTTGAAATTTATTCCTCATCAGGCATATTCTCGTTTCGCCAATTTGTTATTTAAACAAAAAATAGTTGGGATTGAATATGATAATATTTTTTATACAGATGGTTCCGTGACTGATAATGTAGCAGGGTTTGGAGTATATAATAATAGTTTGGCCCATTATTATAAATTAGAAGCACCTTGTTCTATTTACACAGCTGAATTATTGGCCATATATTTTGCATGTAATTTGATAAAAAATTGTGCTCCTAACATATACTTGGTATGTTCTGATAGCTTAAGTTGTCTCCAGGCTTTGAATTCAATTACCTTTCATTCAAAAACAAATCATATTATTTTGACAATAAAAGGGCTATTACTTGAATTACATTCTCAAGGATATTTGATAAAATTAGTTTGGGTTCCAGCTCATTGTAATATTTTTGGCAATGAACAAGCTGATTATTTGGCGAAATTGGGTGTTTTTTGCGGAATAGTTTATAATCGTGATATTTTTTCCTATGAATATTTCTCCAAATTGAAGAAAAAATCATTGAGCAATTGGCAAATATCTTGGAATGAAAGTCAACAGGGACGATATTGTTATTCCATTTGTCCGAGAATTAAAGGTCATCCTTGGTTTAAAAACTTAGATGTTGGACGTTATTTCATTTGTACTATTTCAAGATTAATGTCAAATCATTATATTTGTAATGATTATTTGTATCGTATGAAAATGAATGATTCTAATCTCTGTGAATGTAATAAATCTTATGAAGATATAGATCATATTGTTTTTAAATGTCCTAATTATATCTTAGCGAGACAAAAATTCATGGATAGAATGACTTTCCTGAGTAACGAAATTCCAGTCTCTGTTCGAGATATTTTGGCCATAAAATGTCTTCCCATTCTAAAAATACTTTTAAAATATTTGAATGAAATCTCTTGTCAAATTTGATACTCGTTGTTTTTCTTCTCTTTGTTATTTTTATTTTCAGAAACCTCTTGCCTAGGCTACGCTGGTGCCATTCAAGCGTTTGAATCCTGATTTTCATACATATGGTGGTCCCTTGGATGTTGTCGGCTCTGATATGGATCGATTCCGGATGAGCCTTTAGTATTAAGTTTTGGTTTTGTAATTATTGTTTTTTTTTTTTGAAAAGATAAAGAGGTTTTATGCCTTTTTGAGAACGATTTCGAAATGCAAGGAAATCACTCAAAGGGGCTTTTCCCTCTTTCAAAATTATAAGTTAAATAAACAACAAAAAAAAAAAAAAAAAAAAAAACATTTAGCAGAAAAAGAACAGCATCGAACATAACAATTGCATTATGTGATCAGAATGTGGAAAGATGTGTAAGAGTTAGAGACTTAGGAGTAATCTTAGACTCTAAATTTACTTTAATTAGAAATTAGAAATGATGAAGACTTCGATGTATTCCACAATGAAATTAATATATTCTATCTATGGTGTAAAAAAGCTTGTTAGAATTGAATGTGAAAAAATGCAACTTAATAACATTTAGCAGAAAAAGAACAGCATCAGAATGTGGAAAGATGTGTAAGAGTTAGAGACTTGGGAGTAATCTTAGACTCTAAATTTACTTTCGCAGACCACTATAACACCATTATTCATAAAGCTTATAACATGCTAGGGTTTATAAAGCGTTTCTGCTTCAACTTTCACGACCCGTACACTATAAAAACTCTTTATATTTCATACATCAGATCAATACTGGAATACTGCAGCATTGTATGGTCTCCTTATTCAACCACACACGAAGAAATATTAGAATCAGTCATTGGCGTCACTTGGTGAAAATCCTAGAGGGGGCTACAGTGTCATTTTCAGTATCCAAATAAGCTCTACAATGTAATTTGAAGATTTTCTAGGGGGGGCTTATGTGTTTCTAGGGGGGTCTAAGCCCCCTCTAGCCACCCCTTATTTACGCCAATGGAATCAGTACAAAAACAATTTCTATTGTATGCTCTTTGTAAATTAGGTTGGACTTCATTTCCACTTCCCTCATATGAAGCACGCTGCATGCTCATGGACATACAAACATTGAAAGAGCATCGGACCATTTTCAACAATAAATGTACATTATTTATTGATGTTACAATAATAAAAGTTGTTCTTTTTTGTTGTACCATCGCCATGAGTGAGCGATTTGCGAACTAAAGAATATTTGAATAATAGGTTAAAAAGGGAAACAATGGGAAGTGAGTAGAGTGAAACGTCTGTTTGTCTGTGGCTTAACGGCATCAACTTAGAGTATGAATCTTAATATCCATACGCTGTTTGTACTATTTCATTGCATAAATAAAGGATTTATCATATCATCATACACAAACTCAGCTCATTACTACAAATATAGTACTCTATCGAGCGTGCCTTACTATAACTATATTTTATTACTTACTCTGGCAAATTACACACAGCATCGAAAATCGCCCTATACCCTTCAAAGCTGCGGGTGCTCGCCTCTTTCAGGGCGCTCCTCAGCTCCGCCTTGGCGATGGTGACACTGTGATCGGGATGTGAATGGTTAGCATTTGTATATGTGCCAGTTTGACCGCTGAAAATAAAGCAGATCTGTATTTGAGAACAATGCAGCTGTCAACGTATTGGGCAGACCAACAGCTGCCAAAGTTAATGGAATTAACCCGTGGAACTCAGTTCGCATCGTATATTCTTTACCACAGCGGGTCAAGAACAACAGAACGTCCTGAAGATTCAGGTTTCTGAAGTCAGTTTCACTTAATATGTGTTTATTTACCGAGTACTCGGAAACACAGTTGCGCAAAAAACTGGACAGTTACACTCAGCCAAATAAACCTAAGATTATCATAAGGTCTAACTTATGAAAATTTAATGGCCTTTAATGGCCATTTAATGGCCTTTAAAGAATTCATTTCGGTTAGAATGAACTTCATAAGGTCGCTTTATTGCGCAGAATCGACTCACAGCTTGGCTCTTATACGCGTTCAGCAACACCATATTCTCAAGCGTCGATAGCCGTGTGTGTTGGGCACGAGCTCAGTGATCTCGACGTTCATAAATCAATTCCAGTGTGCATCATTTTACCATTTTTCTATTCTTTTCATAAGTTTATCTTATGTAATTAGGTCATATCGAGAATCATCAATTTTCATAAGGTATTCTCATGGCATCCATAAATCTATGTCCATACACTGCAAAATATTTTTGCTGGTAATCAGCAAACTTTGCTGATTTTTGGCGTGCTGATTGCATTCAGCAATACAAATTACTGAGTATCAGCAATTATTTTTCAACTTGCTGAACCATCCAGCAATTTTGACAGTTGATCAGCAAAATTGTGCTGAAATTCAGCAAAAATGTTGCTGAAATTCAGCAATTTCTGTTGCTGATTTTTGGCGTGCTGGAAGCATTTCAAAAATTTTGGTGTGTACAATCAACAACAATCAATATGAAACTGGAGAATTTGTTGTGACGCCAGTCGTTCCCCCAGTAAGTTCGCCCAATACTGATGTTTCTGACGCCACGCTTTCAATGTCAGTTTGCTCCGCCCATCTTTATCGAAGCAAGACTGAGTCCACAAATCTAGTGACCATGACTACAAGAAAAAACGATTATTTATTGACACACTCCAGGAAAGAAAAAAAAAACAACATTCATCTTCTTTTGTTTTTTTTTTATAAGAAACTTGCTGCTGCGGGTTTTGTTATTTTTTTTCCTTTGGGCATCACATATAAGTGAGTTCCTAACAGGGATGCCACATATACAGATTTTTCTGTAATCATACAGATTTTTTCGTTGATTTTTATGCAGAATTCTGTATACCAATATTACAGATTTTTAAAAAGGATACAGATTATACAGATTTTCCCAAAAACTTACAGAATTTCATACAGATTTTCCATAAATTAATACAGATTTCATACAGATTTTCAGAAAAAAATGCTGATACAGATGGAAAAGATTTTTGAAAGGCAAAATACAGATTTAAATGTGGCAACCCTGGTTCCTAAAGTTCAATCCCGATCTACCGCTACCCCCGGAAGTTCTCGTGAAACACTTTATCCTAGAGGAAAATCCCGTTGCCCCAAAATGATTAGACCACTATCGATCCCGAAATTTACAAGGCTGCTTCTTAGCCACAGCGGCTCCCAATTACTCCCGGGGCAAGCTCAGTAACATCAGAGCTTTCGAACTCATGGCCAGCATCTCGGCCTACATACTACTAAGATGGTTCATATTCTCAAACATTTATTAAACTCTTAGTGTGGTGTGTGAGTGTGGATTTGACATTTTTATTGGGGCTTATTGCGCTGCAGACTTTTCTTGTTAACATTGGCCCCTCAGTCTTGCTTTGATGAAAACGGGCCGAGCCAACTGACATTGAAAGCGTCGCTTTAAAAAAACCAGTATTGGGCGATTTTACTGGGGGAAAAACTGGCGTCAGAAATCGAACTGAATTTGTTCCTGACATTTATGTCTTAGTATTAAGTCTATGTCCATACTTCACACTCATGGCTAAATTTCATAAGGTATTTTGATGAATTTCGGTAGTTTAGTTCGCTGAGTGTAAGTTCCATAATAGGATTCACAGCTATCGCATACAAATGAATCAGCTTGCTGAATATGCCATGTGATAGCTGAGTTGGCAGGGACCAGTCAATGCATTGACCAGCATGCTGCAATTCTGCTTGGACAGATTTGTTAGATACAGTGACGATTCGTTCGTTGAGAGCTCGTTAGATGGGCTGTCTCGATGGTTGAATGTTCACTGGTTGGGGCAAAACCCAACTAAAAAGCACTGTCAATGTCAAAATAGATGTCAAAACGAGTTTGACGTCTGACCGCCGTCGCATCACAGCTCCTGTATACAGAACGTTTACGCAAGTATGTGAGTGTTCCGTGACGTATTTCTCGTCACTTGCGTGTGTCTAGAGCATTTTGATCAGTTGTCAGTTGCCCCAACGAACGAACACGATTCGCTAATCGGGGCGCAGTCGTGACCCAACCAGCGAATCTGGACTGTACTTCGCCACCCCTGGAGATGGCTCAGTACAATACAATTTTTTTTGACGATATGACTCCAAACTATTCCAATATTGTTTGTGCTGATTGGCAGCCCAGGTGTCAATCTGAAGCTTAACCCAACACTTCGATATCGGAATAGCTGGCTTAGGGCCAATGAAGTCATGTGATGCTCCAGTGCGAGCTAACTCATCAACCATTTCATATCCAGCTGAAAGGCAAGGTGCCCATACAAGGTGAAAAGCATTTGCTGAATTCAGCTCCTCGATTTGAGTTCGACAAGCGATAACAAATGCCGTTTTTCTTTTTGAACCAGTTCCAACCTGGGTTGGAACTGGATGAGATCACAGTTTCAGCCCCAACCCGACTTCGGTTTCGCTTGTATAGTGACGATTCGTTCGTTGAGAGCTCGTTAGATGGGCTGTCTCGATGGTTGAATGTTCACTGGTTGGGGCAAAACCCAACTAAAAAGCACTGTTAATGTCAAAATAGATGTCAAAATGAGTTTGACGTCTGACCGCCGTCGCATCACAGTATTGAGTTGTCCAAAAAATGTCTCACGAAACCTAATGCAAGCCTATCCATATACGTGGGAACAAAAGATGTTTACAAAGTTCTTACAGATATTGACGGTTTCCCCCCTTATCGAACGCGACGATTTGAATCCGTCGCGGATGAAACCGTCGCCAGAGTCGTCGCAGCCAATCAGCAGGCGGGAGTCTGACGTTTCTCCGATCTCACTAACACAAACAGCAGCAGAGATGATGCTTGATTCGTTGCGATGATTCAGAAATACCGACTGGAAGGTGGCAGCGCGTTTTGTTATGAAAGCAACATACAATAGATTAACACGGGAAATCTGAACACAAACCACTACCACACAGGAATTTGGATAGGTCATTACAGAACGTTTACGCAAGTATGTGAGTGTTCCGTGACGTATTTCTCGTCACTTGCGTGTGTCTAGAGCATTTTGATCAGTTGTCAGTTGCCCCAACGAACGAACACGATTCGCTAATCGGGGCGCAGTCGTGACCCAACCAGCGAATCCGGACTGTACTAAAGTTTATTTGAGTTTGTTTGCTTACACATTTTCCGCCAATCCAGTTCCAACCCAGGTTCAAAAAGAAAAATGGCAAAACTTTGACCTAGAGTTGGCCGAAGCAAGTGCTTTAATAGCTGCCTGGCTATCCGAACAGAAGTATATGACTTTGCCCTGATGTCCAACGTTAGGTTTCAGTTATGGATTTGGAGAAAAATTGATTGTCGTGCGTGAGAAAACTTTGCGCGACGACAATGTATATGTGAAGAGTGGAACCATCGTTGAAAAATGAATACTTTCTCATTGAGTGATGCGGCAATTGAGTGACACTGGAGAAAATGTACCTGATCGAATCTCACTTCCGACAAACTTGCAAAATGTGAGTTCTTCCTTCGGAGGGGAAGTAAAGCGTGGGTCCCGAGATGAACTAGCCTAGGGCTAAAAATCTCGTTAATACAGATAAAAAAAAAACTATACCGGATACGCTATAGAAAATAGACTTACCTTATTTTGAATCTTGCCCGACATCCGGGCGTATCAGCACATTTATAAAATTTTTTTTCACCTACTGATTTGTCGAGGTGAAATATGTATCCGTTTACAGTTATTGCTTTTTTAACACCACGTTGCCCAACAAAAGGCTCGTAGTAAACGCCGATTTTTGTTTGTTGATCGAGTGCCGTTTTCTGTAATAAAAAATATTAATGAGGTACTGCTTCGGTATTAAAGTAACCCATTAAACATTTTCCCGATAAAGTCTGTTGAAACATTGGTCGATTTTTGCACCGACGCTCATGGGAGCTTAACACAGGGATCAATCGATTAATCGCCAGATTTACTAGGGTGTTCCGATGAAACCAGGTCAAGTTGACGGATTTGTCGGTTGATAAGATTTACACAAACTAAATTGACCTACAACAACATACCAACTAGCCGATTCTATGGATTCTCAATTTTAATCGGGCGAATCGTAGGGTACGAGCACCGGTTTTGGCCAGTCTAAGGAAAACAATTTTTATAAAAATAATTAATAATTCTATGAAAACTACCAATGTGCCAAATGAAAGGATTCAGTCTATATTTTGTTGGAAAAATGCAGAAATCAAGATAATACATGGTTTTTGAATTAAAAGTGCCACTGGCGAAAATAGAAGCTCAGTTTTGGCCATATTTTCAACTTTGGTTTCTATTTTAACCAATTACGTGTATTTCTTATGGGAGTGGCCAAATTAGAAGCACCCTGGCCAAAATTGACATATGGGAGCTGATTTTTTAAGGAAAATGATGTTTTTCTTTCAGTTTTTGATCAAAATGTGTGATCATCATATTATATTCACAGACAAACAGACATACTACTCAAATCGAAATCATCGCACGATTTAACGGTCATTTTGAAAATAACGTGTGGTTCGGACTGTGCTCGCATGTGTCATGGTGGCGCTGCTGTGCCTACATCACCTCTCAATTTTGGAGAGAAATGAACGCGACGCCGATCAATGTTTACATAAAATGACTCAATCATGAACCTTCATTCATATTTTATGAATGGATGACGCCACGGGGGAGTGGTCACCTGCTAAATTGTTACATCGAGCCGAGGGAAACAACACCTGCAAATTAATGCTTCGGATTGAGCATTATAGAGGGTGCTAGTGAGATGCCTAACGATGTTTTTGAAGCAATTTTCTTCTAAGTAGTATGTCTGTTTGTCTGTGTTATATTAGGATCAACTAGTGAAAAATAAATTTAGGCCGATTCAGATCACAACATGCTGCATACCGTACTATGGCCAAAACTCCGGACTGGCCAAAACTGAAGCTTCTACCGTAGATGGCTAATAACAAGACAGACATCTACCCTCTTGCTCCA